>NC_073400.1:32964899-33264899 GCF_028641065.1 Leucoraja erinaceus | reverse complement strand
TCTTGGTGTCATCTGCCAACTTTGCTCCTGTTGTAGTCATTGGCACATTGGTGAAGAGTAGTGGTCCTGGCACTGACACTGTACAACAGGGCTGTCTGAGCCAAGTCATGAGCTACCCTTGGTGCAAGTGTAGGTCAGATACAACAACATGAAGGACGTGTGAGGGGATAAACTCATCACAAGAGGGAATGGCCGTGCTAGGCTTGCTCTGCTTGGGAACTAGCAGAGTTGACTAATTGATGAGCCGACTGGAGTCCAGTTATTGAGCTTACAGTGTGGAAACAGGCCATTTGGCCCAACCTGTTCACACGTCCCATCTGCACTCATCCCACCGGCCCATATTCCCTCGAAACCTGGCCTATCCATTCTTGGTGCAGTACCACATATAGATGACTTAATGTAGTTATTAATTGTTAACATTTATTTTCTCAGTGGCAGGATCACAATCACGCACAGGACTAGGTGGGAGTTTCAGTAACACTACAACCTTGCTACAGGCTAATCTACAGACAGACAGACAGACAGCTGTAAAGCGACTGTACTCTACCTGTGCACGTTGGTGGTGTGTTGTCCCATTCCCCGATCTCTGTACAAACCAGTCTGCCTGCTCCGATTAATGAATAGCCGGCACTGCAGGAGTACTCCGCCACCATCCCATATTCCCAGAGCTCTCTGTCGGCTGGTGAGGAAGTGTTCCCGTTACTAATCGGTGGGGGAGCAGCGCATGAGACAGCTGTGAACAAATAGAAACATAGACAATAGGTGCATGAATAGGCCATTCGGCCCTTCGAGCCTGCACCGCCATTCAATATGATCATGGCTGATCATCCAACTTAGTATCCTGTACCTGCCTTCTCTCCATACCCCCTGATCCCTTTAGCTACAAGGGCCACATCTAACTCCCTCTTAAATATAGCCAATGAACTGGCCTCAACTACCTTCTGTGACAGGGAATTCCAGAGATTCACCACTCTCTGTGTGAAAAATGTTTTTCTCATCTAGGCCCTAAAAGACTTCTCCTTTATCCTTAAACTGTGACCCCTTGTTCTGGACTTCCCCAAACATCGGAAACAATCTTCCTGCATCTAGCCTGTCCAACCCCTTAAGAATTTTGTAAGTTTCTATAAGATCCCCCCTCAAATTCTAGCAAATACAAGCCGAGTCTATCCAATCTTTCTTCATATGAAAGTCCTGCCATCCCAGGAATCAGTCTGGTGAACCTTCTCTGTACTCCCTCTATGGCAAGAATGTCTTTCCTCAGATTATGAGACCAAAACTGAAATACAATGAATACTCTCAAGGGAATGTGGGATCAAAACTTCAGCTTCAGGAATTAAAAGCACTCAGTGCAGAAGGGAGCAACCCTCTCACAGGTGCAAAATTAAATGAATATACTGTGGTCCAATGCATGTGTGTTTGGGTAACACTGCGTATCCTCATGCATCGTGGGCGTAGTGGTAGAGTTGCCGCTTAACAGCGCTAGAGATCCGGGTTCCATCCTGACTACGGGCGCTGTCTGTACGGAGTTTGTACGTTCTCCCCGTGACCTGCGTGGGTTTTCTCAGAGATCTTCGGTTTCTGCCCACACTCCAAAGATGTACAGGTTTGTAGCTTGGTATAAATGTAAATTGTCCCCAGTGTGTGTAGTGTGCAGGGATCACTGGCTAGTACAGACTCGGTGGGCCGAAGGTGCTGCCTGTCCCGCTGAGTTACTCCAGTATTTTGTGTCTGTCTTCGGTTTAAATCAGCATCTGCAGTTACTTCCTACACGTTGCATGCTAACCAGTCAGCGGAAAGGCAATACAAGATTACAATCGAGCCGTCCACAGTGTACAGATACATGATAAAGGAATAAATATGAATAACGATTGTTCTGCTATCTGCCCTGATCTGTAACAGAGAACGTTATAGAACATTTAGAACGGAGACGAGGAAAAACTTTTCCACCCAGAGAGTTGCGAGTCTGTGGAATTCTCTGCCTCAGAGGGCGGTGGAGGAAGGTTCTCTGGATGCTTTCAGGCGAGAGCTAGATAGGGCTCTTAAAGATAGCAGAGTCAGGGGATATGTGAAGGCAGGAACGGGGTACTGATTGTGGATGATCAGCCATAGTCACATTGAATGACTTGAAGGGCCGAATGGCCTACTCCTGCACCTGTTGTCTATTGTACACTTCAAAGATAGATTTTTACTGAACTCAGCCCCCAACTGCTATCCCCTTTCTAGCTTAGTACTGGGGATAGCGACTCATGTTGCAGGAGGGGGGGGGTCGGGGAACAAACGTGTTGTTTTCTCCACGTTGTATTACACTGCAGTCAACCATTCTAAACCCTTCAGCACAGCTGTAGCTGATGGTGTCTCCATATCTGTACTTCAGGCTAGACACTGCCTCCTTCTGGCCATTTGCTATCGGTGCAGGGCGGCGACATTCCACAGCTGCCGCAAATACAATCAATCTAAGCTTCAGTTTCAATTTTTTTAGTTTAGTTATGAGACACATCCCGGAAACAGGCCCTTCGGCCCACCGAGTCGGCACTGACCAGCGATCCCCGTACACTAACACTGTCCTACACACACTAGGGACAACTTACACATAAACCAATTAACCTGCAAACGTGCACATCTTTGGAGTGTGGGAGGAAACCGAAGATCTCGGAGAAAACCCACGCAGGTCAGACAGCACCCATAGTCAGGATGGAACCTGGGTCATTGGAGCTGTGAGGCAGCAGCTCTACCCGCTGCGCCACCGTGCCGCCGTTCATTATGCATAGACTATAAAAAATATCTAGAGGAGCCTTAAAAAAACATCTTAAGCCTGCTCCACCAACCAACCGCTCAACAGGGCCGCAGCGGGTAGGGCTGCTGTTTCACAGCGCCAGAGACACAGGTTCAATCCCAACCTCGGGTGCTGTCTGTCTGTGTGGAGTTTGCACGTTCTCCATGTGACTGTGTGGGTTTCCTCCGGGTGCTCCAGTTTCCTCCCACATCACAAAGACGTGCGGGTTTGCAGGTTAATCGCCCCTCTGTAAATTGCCCCCTCGTGTGTAGGGAGTGGATGAGAAAGTGGGATTACATGGAACTAGTGTGAGCAGGTGATCGATGGTCGGCGTGGACTGGGCGGGTCGAAGGGCCTGTTTCCATGCTGTACCTCAGCCCTCTCCCACACAATGCCTCAGCCTGGTGTTGAATCATCAACTTCATCACCAAACATTAACCCAGTGCAGTTGGTCAAATTAGATATCTGCACATTGCTCTAACATCTTTTGCGTTGAGAACATTCGGATGAATCTTTTACAAACTTCCAGTCCTATCACTGAGCTAAAAGGGCAGAAATTCTATTCGTGAAAATTAAAGATTGAAGATTTTTTTTTAAAGCAGATTAACAATAGACAATAGACAATTGGTGCAGGAGCAGGCCATTCGGCCCTTCGAGCCAGCACCGCCATTCAATGTGATCATGGCTGATCATCCCCAATCAGTACCCCGTTCCTGCCTTCTCCCCATATCCCCTGACTGCTATTTTTAAGAGCCCTATCTAGCTCTCTCTTGAACGACCAAGAAAAATCCACGGTGGAGATTTATAACATCGGCAATTCTTTGAGTTGTTAGGTTTAGTTGTAGGGAAGGTGACTCACGTTTACAGGCGGGAGGTCCAGGCACAAAGGTGTTGTTTTGTCCACATTCTATTTCGCTCTGGCCGACCATGTCAAAGCCTTGGTCGCAGCTGTAGATGATGGTGTCTCCCACTGTGAACACCGGGCCAGAATCCCCCTCCATCCGCCCATTCAATGGCACGTCAGGAGGGTGGCACAGAACAGCTGGCAAAATAAATCCAAGCATGGATCTACACCAGGTAACTGTCTGTACATCTGTACATGGATCAACACCAGGTAACTGTCTGTACATCTGTACATGGATCTACACCAGGTAACTGTCTGTACATCTGTACATGGATCTACACCAGGTAACTGTCTGTACATCTGTACATGGATCTACACCAGGTAACTGTCTGTACATCTGTACATGGATCTACACCAGGTAACTGTCTGTACATCTGTACATGGATCTACACCAGGTAACTGTCTGTACATCTCCGATCATCTCTGATCTTTGTTCTGCAGATCTTTCTTGTACAGATAGTAAATCTAACATGGCAAATCAGAGCAGCACTATCCTAACGCATATCCTACTGATTTACCTATTTGAGTTAGATGACGTGAAATAGCCTCTTCTCAGAAAACACACACACAGCAGTCCATGAGCTCATAACCGATTGGAGCAGAATTCAGCCCATCAAGTCTGCTCCGCCCTTCAATCATGGCTGATCCATCTTTCCCTCCCAACCCCATTCTCTTGCCTTCTCTCCATAGCCCCTGACATCTTTACTAATCAACAATATATCTATCTCTGCCTTATTAATATTCTAATATAGTTCTCTCAAATATCTAGTTCTAGTCGGGATGAATGCGATGGGCCGAAGGGCTAGTTTCCCAGCTGTATGACTCCATGATTCTATAAGTTCACACCAACAAGCAAACTTGTCTGTGAAGTTTGACACTTGGGCAAATCAAAACACTTTTATCTTCAGAAAAGTTACTCCAGTCACAGACTGCAGTTTACAAGATGATCAAACTACTTTTTGCCATCTCAAGTCTCAACCACCTCAACATCATGAGGAGATGGCCGTGCTAGGCTTGCCCGGCTCGGGAACATTGGAGTGTCTGTCGGCACTGGGCCTGTACTCGCTGGAGTGTCGAGCCTACACTGCCATTCAATATGATCATGGCTGTTCACCCAACTCAGTATCCCATCCCTGCCTTCTCTCCATACCCCCTGAGGTGGAACCTCATTGAAACATACGGAATAATGAAAGGCCTGGATAGAGTGGATGTGGAGAGGATGTTTCCACTAGTGCGAGAATCTAGGACTAGAGGTCATAGCCTCAAAATTAAAGGACGTCTTTTATGAAAAAGATGAGGAGAAATTTCGTTAGTCAGAGGGTGGTGAATCTGTGGAATTTTATGACGGCTGTCGAGGCCAAGTCAGTAGATATTTTTAAGGCAGAGATAGATAGATTCTTGATTAGTACGGAGATTATGGGGAGAAGGCAGGAGAATGGGGTTAGGAGGGAGAGATAGATCAGCCATGATTGAATGGTGGAGCAGCCTTGATGGGCCGAATGGCCTAATTCTACTAACGTATAACCTTATGACCACTTAAGACCTTATGAACTAGCAGAGTTGACCAATCTGATTAGTTGACTGGCCTCCATTCTTGAAGCAATAATAACATACAAAATTCTTAAGGGGTTGGACAGGCTAGATGCAGGAAGATTGTTCCCGATGTTGGGGAAGTCCAGGACAAGGAATCACAGTTTAAGGATAAGGGGGAAATCCTTTAGGACCGAGATGAGGAAAACCTTTTTCACACACATTTGGCCCTTCGAGCCTACACTGCCATTCAATATGATCATGGCTGTTCACCCAACTCAGTATCCCATCCCTGCCTTCTCTCCATACCCCCTGATCCCTTTAGCCACAAGGGCCACATCTCACTCCCTCTTAAATATAGCCAATGAACTGGCCTCAACTACCTTCTGTGGCAGAGAATTCCACAGATTCACCACTCTCTGTGTGAAAAATGTTTTTCTCATCTTGGTCCTAAAAGACTTCCCTCTTATCCTTAAACTGTGACCCCTAGTTCTGGACTTCCCCAACATCGGGAATAATAAACACAGGGTTAAGCGGGAATATTTGTTGAACTGTCACTTGGGGATGGTCTCAGTAACACTACAACCTTGCTACAGGCTAATCTACAGACAGACAGACAGACAGACAGCTGTAAAGCGACTGTACTCTACCTGTGCACGTTGGTGGTGTGTTGTCCCATTCCCCGGTCTTTGTACAAACCAGTCTGCCCGCTCCGATTAATGAATAGCCGGCATTGCAGGAGTACTCCGCCACCATCCCATATTCCCAGAGCTCTCCGTCGGCTGGTGAGGAAGTGTTCCCGTTACTAATCGGTGGGGGAGCAGCGCATGAGACAGCTGTGGACAAATGAAATACAATGAAACATCAGATGGAAACATGAGCTTCCCACAGTCAGTCAGTCAGGCACAGCAGTCTCTGCACGGCTCTGGGGAAAGGCAGGGGAATAGGTAGCTGGATTGCTCGTACATACAGTACGGTCTAAAGCTTGTCACTGGACAAAGGTCTCTCTCCCAGCTTGCCAACACACCACTAAACTGAAGAAGGGTCGCAACCAGAAACGTCGCCTATTTCGTTCGCTCCATAGATGCTGCCTCACCCGCTGAGTTTCTCCAGCATTTTTGTCTACCTTCGATTTTCCAGCATCTGCAGTTCCTTCTTAAACTAAACTGAAGGGTATATTTTGTATCGTTATACAAAATACACGACCCACAAAAGGTGCTGCCTCACAAGAAACATAGAAAATAGGTAGGTATATACAGGAGTAGGCCATTTGGCCCCTCGAGCCAGCACCGCCATTCAATACGATCATGGCTGATCATCCACAATCAGTACCCTGTTCCTGCTTTCTCCCCATATCCCTTGATTCCGTTAGCCCTGAGAGCTAAATCTAACTCTCTCTTGAAAACATCCAGTGAATTGGCCTCCATTGCCCTCTGTGGCAGAGAATTCCACAGATTCGCAACTATTTGGGTGAAAAAGTGTTTCCTCATCTCAGTCCTAAATGGCCTACTCTTTATTCTTAAACTGTGACCCCTGGTTCTGGACTCCCCCAACATCAGGAACATTTTTCCTGCATCTAACACGAAACGTCACCTATTCCTTCACTCCATAGATGCTGCCTCACCCACTCAGTTTCTCCAGCATTTTTGTCTACCTTCGGACTATCTTTGATCGGACTTCACTGGCTTTACCTTGCACTAAATGTTAATCCCTTATCATGTATTTGTACACTGTGGACGGCTCAATTGTAATCATGTATTGTCTTTCCGCTGACTGGATAGCACGCAACAAAAGCTTTTCACTGTACCTCAGTACACGTGACAATAAACTCAACTCAAAAACACCTCTCTGGCCTAGTTATGTAAAGCATCTGGAATCGATGGAACAAACACGTTACCAATTAAAGAAAGATTGCAAGTGGTGGCACACACAAGTCCAATTCTTGGCATTTTAACTAAACGGAGACTATTGCAACATGATTGTGGTTGTTGACAATGTGATTGGGCAGATTTGCGTGTGTGGACAGTAAGTGGACACACGTCTCGAGACAGAAACTAAGAAGATATTTGCAGGCTTCAGCAAAGATGTCAATGTCCAGGCTCATACACTGTTTGCAACTCACCTTTACAGGAGGGGGGTCCAGGTACAAAGGTGTTGTTTTCTGCACATTCTATTACACTCTGGCCGACCATTTCAAAGCCTTCAGTGCAGCTGTAGCTGATGGTGTCTCTGTACATGTACGTCGGGCCAAACCCTGCCTCGATCTGTCCATTCAATGGCACGTCAGGAAGATGGCACAGAACTGCTAGCAAAATAAATCCAAGCATGAATTTGCTTCAGGTAACTGTGCTTTGATCATCTTTAGAGTCATAGTGATACAGTGTGGAAACAGGCCCTTCGGCCCAACTTGCCCACACCGGCCAACATGTCGCACCTGCCCGCGTTTGGTCCATGTCCCTCCAAACCTATCCTATCCATGTATCTGTCTGACAGCTTCTTAAATGTTTGGATAGTCCCTGCCTCAACTATCTCCTCTGGCAGCTTGTTCCATGCACCCACCACCCACTGTGTGAATCAACATACGTGCACATTTTTAAAATACCACACACACATTCCAGTTGATTGCATATCTGCAACTGCAGCTTGGTATGACTTTATTCATGACTAAGGTTAAATTGTTTACTGAATATAAACAATTCCTTAAAGGTTTATCTAGAACATATCCAACGCAACTACATTAAGCCAAACCCACCTTGCAACTCGTGACAATTATTTGTTTTTAATTACATTTAATCTTGAATTTCCTAACATTTATTCAGAGCCATTATCATGTGTGGGATTCTTTTATTGCTAGAACATACAGCATGGAAACAAGCCCCATGAGTCCACGCTGACCAACAATTCATATTAGTTCTGTTATCCCACTTTCTCATCCACTCCCTACACACTAGAGGCCAATTAACCTACAAACCCGCACGTCTTTGGGAAGTGGGAGGAGGCTGATGCACCCGGAGAAAACCCACACGGTCACAAGGAGAATGTGGAAACTCTACATGCAGAAGCCCCTGAGGTCAGGATCGAACCCGGGTCTCTGGCGCTGAGAGGCAGCAGCTCTACCTGCTGCACTACCTTGACACACTGTAAGCAGGATTAAAGTGGCAGGATTTATGGAATCAGTGGACGGGGCACTTTTTGTGCTCTTAAAGCTTTACGATATTAACTATGACACTGGTAAGAGTGCTGTTATGATCTGTAGAAGCAAAGAGGATAAATGTCTAAAATGTCCTGATTTTAAATTGTCTGATAATAATCTTAGTGTCTGTAATAAGGTAAAATATCTTGGACATTTTATTACAGAACAAATGACAGATGATGAGGATATTTATAGGCAACGTCGTATGATGTATGCACAAGCAAACATTCTCTTGCACAAGTTTAGTGCATGTACAGATGGAGTGAAGATGTCTCTGTTTGGAGCATATTGTACATCACTCTATACTGCACACCTGTGATCAAACTACAGAAAACCAAGCTTACAGAGACTTAAAGTAGCTTATAATGATGCCATGAGAATGTTACTTAAGAAACCTAGATCGGGGTAGTGCAAGTGAAATGTTTGTGGCTGCAGGAGTCAATACTTTACAAACTCTCTTAAGAAATCTTATGTATAAATTTGGAGAAACTCCAGCTTTTTTGTGTACCTGCGATTTTCCAGCATCTGCAGTTCCTTCTTAAACACTTATGTGTAAATTTATTGGCTGGATTAATGACTCTTGGCCTTGTCAAACATAAAGTTTAGCACTACACTCTACCAATCCCAGCTGTGGAGACATTGGTATAGTTGTCTCGTTGTAGGACACTGGTTTTTAAAATTCTAGATCTTAGACCATGTATTGTGCTTCTGTATGTCGTTTATTCTGTGTAATGTCTGAGTTTGCTGCAAACAATCTTCTGTGGACATGGGACAAACTAGTCGCGTACCTCTACATGTTGGCAGCTCATTGTTCCACTCCCCGGTCTCTGTACAAGCAAGTTCGACTGCACCGATCAGTGAATAGTTCTCATCACAGGAGTACCTTGCCACCATCCCATATTTCCAGTTCTCCCTATTGGGTGGAGAAGGAGCTACGCCATTCATAATCGGTGGAAGTTCATCGCAAGTGACAGCTGGAAGAAATGACATTGAATTACTGCTTCCAATACTTGTTTAGTTTAGAGATACAGCACGGAAACAGGCCCTTCGGCCCACCGGGTCCACGCTGACCAGCGATCCCTGCACACTAACATTATCCCACACTCACTGAGGACAATTTACATTTATACCAAGCCAGTTAACCTACAATCCTGCACGTCTTTGGAGTGTGGGAGGAAACCGAAGATCTTGGAGACAACCCACGCAGTCACAGGGAGAACGTGCAAACTCCGTACAGGCAGCACCTGAAGTCGGGATCGAACCCGGGTCTCTGGCGTGATGAATGTGGAAGCTCACCTTTACACGTCGGGATCTGGCCGTCCCAACCATCAACAGTGCACAACTGGTAACTCCGACCCACCACCTGGTATCTAAACACAAGGAAGACATGTGACTGTAGGAAACACAGGCAAAAAGCACCAACTAACAAGTAGTATCAAAAGCCACTCCCTCTTCTCCCCTCTCCCATCGGGCAAGAGGTACAGAAGTGTGAAAACACACACCTCCAGATTCAGGGACTGTTTTTTCCCAGCTGTTATCAGGCAACTGAACTGTCCTCTCATCAACTAGAGAGTGGTCCTGACTTCCCAGTCATCAGTCTGAAGAAGGATCTTGACCGAAACGTCACCTATTCCTTCTCTCCACAGATGCTGCCTCACCCGCTGAGTTTCTCCAGCATTTTTTGTCTCCCATCTACCTCATTGGGGATTAACTTTAATCAGACTTTACTGGCTCTATCCTGCACTAAACGTTATTCCCTTTAGCATGTATCTGTGCATTGTGGATGGGTCAATTGTAATCATGTAGAGTATTTCCGCTGACTGGATAGAACGGAGCAAAAAGCCTTTCACTGTACCTCAGTACACGTGACAATAAACTCAACTACGCTAAACTAAGCTAGACTAACTCAGCGGGTCAGGCAGCATCTGTGAAGAACATGGATAGGTGACGTTTCACGAGTGCTGGAGTAACTCAGTGGGTCAGGTAGCATCTTTGGAGACGGATAGGCAGTGTTTCGGGTCGGGACCCTTCTTCAGAACATTTTTTAAGAACGTCTCTTAAAGATAATTTTAGTTTTTTGTACTCACCCTGTCTCACAGTGAAAAGTAACTTTACTTCCAAAAGTAGTTTTCGGTGCCTGTGAATATCCATTCATAATCTCTCCTGGATTTCCACAGTTCCTCACTGTGCAAATGAAAGTGGGAGATGATAAAGGATAGAAAAATAGTGGCAAAACTATCCAAACGCTTGTTCTCAGAACTAGTAAAACAATTTGTAGTTTTGCATCTTAACATTTCCCATGCTGTAAACTCTAGATTGTTACTGTTTACAAATGAGCCTTTCCTCAGTTGTAGAGTCCTACGACACGCTAACTGCCCCTTCAGCCCAACCTGCCCGTGTCAACCAATATGCCTATCTATGCCAGTGCCACCTGAACCTGTCCTATCCTGAAAAAAACACCTTTTATCCATGAGTAGTAGCTCTACTCAATATCCAAATATCTGTAGCCTCCTTTTGCTCTGGTAATTTATATAATTCACATGTTTAATCAATAATGTTTTATTATTAATGTTTAATGTTTTATTCCTAACTGTCACTCAATGTTATGTTGTCACTTGCGGGCGGAGCACCAAGGCAAATTCCTTGTATGTGAATACTTAGCCAATAAACTTATTCATTCATCCATGTTCCTGTCCACATGTCTTATAAATGTTGTTATAGTCCCTGCCTCAACTACCTCCTCTGGCAGCTTGTTCCATATATCCAACACTCCTTGTGTGAAACATTTGCCCATCAGATTCCTATTAAATCTCCCCCCCCTCACCTTAAACCCATGTCCTCTGCTACTGGATCCCTATCCTCTGGTGAAAGACTATGCATTTACTCTATCTATTCCTCTTGTGATCTTATACACCTCTATAAGATCACCCCTCCTGTGCTAAAATAAATAGAGTCCTAGCCTACTCAACCTCTCCCTGTAGCTCAGGCCCTCAGGTCCTGGCAACATCCTCGTAAAAGTTCTCTCCGCTCGTTCCACCTTAACACCATCTTTCCCATCACAGGGTGACCACAACAAAACACAATACATCAAATGGCCTCACCGATGTCTTGTACAACTGTAAACATAAAACACATCTAGAACTAGTGATATGATGTCCCATAACTGAAGGAGCAAATCCTTGCTTCTGTATACCGACCTCAATTGACAGATTATGCCTCAATGAGTTTTAAATTAATCCAAAGAACTCAGTATTTGCAGGTCAGTTTCACCACAATTTTTCACACCATTGTGACGTTCCGAATGTTCAGTAACTAAGTTCTCAACAGTTCCTTTGGCCCATGGAAACAAACTACCTTCAACAAGTGAAATAAATGAGTGAGGAGAAAGGAGAATACAATCAGGCTACTTGTTACTTACATTCACATTTGAGCTGCAACGTTGTCCACGTTGAATCTTCCCCGCAAGTAACAGATCTTGAACTATTTAACGAGTCTTCCTTGAATACATAACCCAAATCACACCCATAAATTACCTCTGCCCCCTCTTTAAATGAGATCTCAGAGATAAATTCATGAACTGGAGAGCCATTTTCCAACTCTGGAGGTCTGCCACAGTCAGCTGTAAAATAAATAGGTTTATTAAGTTAAACACAAAGTGCTGGAGGAACTCAGCGGGTCAGGCAGCATCTGCGGAGGGAGATGGCCAGATGATGATGCCGGTTGGGACCCTTCTTCAGACTGGAGTAGTGGGGAGATGGAGAGAGGTGGGAGCGGGACAAAGACTGGCAGCGATAGATGGATTGTTCAGCAACAGTTCAGGAACAAGAGGAGCTGTGTTAGGCTGAGGGGTCTTGATGGAAGGGACATGAAGCACATGTGAGAGCCGAGACAGAGAAGGCGGAAAGCTTTTCCCACTGAGGGTTGGTACATCTTTGGATCTCTCTTCCTTGAATTACAGTCTTTGAATATTCTTGAGGCAGAGTTAGTTAGATTCTTGACAAGCACGAAGTTGAAAGGCGACTCGGTGTAGACGAGGATGCAGGTTTGAGATTACTATCAAGTCCGCCATGATCAGTGTGTTTATTTCAATGCAATGATTATTCTGGGTAAGGCAGATGCACTTCGAGCCTGGATCTGTGCATGGAGCTATGGCGGTTGCCATTAGAGACTTGATTACGAGGGGGACAGGACTGGCAGCTCAATGGTCCAGGTTTCAATGTTTTAAATACGATAGAGAGGGAGGTAAACGAGGTGGAGGAATTGCATTACTAATCTGGGAGAATATCGCGGCAGCACTCACGAGGAAACTGTGGAGGGTTTGTTCCTGGAAACAATGTGGGTTGAGCTCAAAAATAGGAAAGGTGCAATCACGCGAAGGAGAGGTTGAGTAGGCTGGGTCTCTATTCCATGGAGCGCAGGAGGATGAGGGTGATCTTTTAGAGATGTACAAAATCATGAGAGGAATAGATCAGGTGGATACACAGAGTCTCTTGCCCAGAGTGGGGGAATCGAGGACCAGAGGACATAGGTTCAAGGTGAGGGAGAAAGGATTTAATAGGAATCCGAGGGGTAACTTTTTCTCACAAAGGGTGGTG
Organism: Leucoraja erinaceus; assembly: GCF_028641065.1. Taxonomy (NCBI): domain Eukaryota; kingdom Metazoa; phylum Chordata; class Chondrichthyes; order Rajiformes; family Rajidae; genus Leucoraja; species Leucoraja erinaceus. The sequence goes on along the minus strand of NC_073400.1, from coordinate 33,251,904 downwards.
GGTGTATGGAACGAGCTACCAGAGGAGGTAGTTGAGGCTGGGACTATCCCATCGTTTAAGAAACAGTTAGACAGGCACATGGAAAGGACAGGTTTGGAGGGATAAGGACCAAGCACAGGTAGGTGGAACTAGTGAAGCTGGGACATAGTTGGCTGGTGTGGGCAAGTTGAGCCAAAGGGCTTGTTTCCACGCTGTATCACTCTATGACTATGACTCCATGACACTCTGATAGGGTTATACCACAGGAAGCAGGATATACTGTAGAAGAACAAAAAAGGATACAAAGTGCTGGAGTAAATATACACTGTATATTATATGTAATATAACTATGTATATGTCATATACATGGTTTGTTAGTTAGTTGCACTTATTGTCACGTGTACCGAGGTACAGTGAAAAGCTTTTGTTCTGTGCTATTCAGTCAGCGGAAAGACAACACATGATTACAATCTAGTTGTGCACAGTGTACAGATACATGATGAAGAGACTAATGTGAATCAAGTTTAGTGCAATATAAAGTCCAGTAAGGTCCAATCAAAGATAGTCTGAGGGTCACCAATGAGGTAGATGGTAGTTCAGGAGCGCTCTGTAGTTGGTAATAGAATGGTTCAGTTGCCAAATAACAGCCGGGAAGAAACTGTCCCTGAATCTGGAGATAGACACAAAACACTGGAGTAACTCAGCAGGACAGGCAGCATCTCTGGAGAGAAGGAACGGGTAACATTTCGGGTCGAGACCCTTCTTCAGACTGAGAGTCAGGGGAGAGGGGTACATAGACATATGGAAGGGTAAGGTGTGAAAATGACAGATCAAAGCAGACGGTGATCAAGGAAAATGTAGAATAGTTCATTGTTGGTTGGGGGAAAAGTGATGACAAACAATAAAACGAATCAGGACAGTGAAATTAGTCAGGGAACTAGGATGGGGGAATAATCCAGAACCAGCGGTCACAGTTTAAGAATAAGGGGTCAGCCATTTAGTACGGAGATGAGAAAAAACCTTTTCACTCAGAGTTGTGAATCTGTGGAATTCTCTGCCACAGAAGGCAGTGGAGGCCAATTCACGGGATGTTTTCAAGAGAGTTAGATTTAGCTAAAAGGGCTAACGGAATCAAGGGATATGGGGAGAAAGCAGGAACGGGGTACTGATTGTGGATGATCAGCCATGATCATATTGAATGGCGGTGTCAAGGAAAATCACGGCCCTGTTTCCACCACCACGTACAAGAAGCCACAAGACAGACACCATTGTAAGCGGATCCTGAGAAGGTGTTCAGCTCTGGCTCAACAACTTCTTATCGAGTGTGGACTCGATAAGAAGAAGATATTGAATGGCGGTGTTGGCTCGATGACTGAATGGCCTCCTCCTGCACCTATTTGTCTATGATGGAGAGAGAGGGAAAACAAGAGTTACTTGATGTTAGAGAAGTCAACATTCATACCGCTGGGGTGTCAGTTACCCAGGTAAATATGAGGTGCTGTAGTGACACGTGTGTACTCCAGCATTGTGTGGTCTCTCTCTGGACACTGACTTGGACCAAAGGCCCTTTAGGTCTGGAGTGGAGTTTGGACAGATGGAGACACAGGGGTTGGAGGGATAAGGACCTTGTGGGGGTTAAAGTTGATGAAGAGACTTTGATGAGAAGGGGTCAGCCTGGGGTCACTGCCCCTCCCTGGGCCTTGCCCGTCCCGGGACCGGTGCCAGGCCTCGGCCTGCCGCTCACCCGCAGCCCGGGCCGCCGCCGTGAGCACAGCTAGCGCCGCCAGCCGCAGCGCCATCGCCGCCTGCCTGAGCAGGCCCAACCCGGCGCTGTGACAAATGGAACCCCGCCATCTTTGATCATGGCAGTCGATAATATGGCCGTCGCCATCTTTGATCAAGGCGGTAATTCCCGGGTCGCCATCTTTGATCGTGGCCATTGTTCCGATGCTCGCCGCCATCTTTGATCAAGGCGGCTAAAATCCACACTACATCGCCGCCATCTTTGATAAAGGCTGTGTTCCCGTTGCTCCGCGCTGCCATCTTTGATCGTGGCCATTGTCCAGATGCATGCCGCCATCTTTGATCAAGGCGGTATTCCCGGGTCGCCATCTTTGATCGTGGCCATTGCCCCCAATGCATGCCGCCATCTTTGATCAAGGCGGCAGTCCCGGGTGGTCCGTGGCCACCGTTACATTCTGCACCCTGGCATCAGGAGCTGAGTTACTCCAGCACTCTGTGTCCAGTTGTACTATAATCAATAGTTCAATACACTCTGTTTAAGAAGGAACTGCAGATGCTGGAAAATCGAAGGTAGACAAAAATGTTGGAGAAACTCAGCGGGTGAGGCAGTATCTATGGAGTGAAGGAAATAGGCAACGTTCTAACTGACTGTACCTCGGTGACTGCCAATCACCCCCCCCCCCCCCCCCGGACATTTCTCCGGATGCTCGGTTTTTCCTCCCACACTCCAAAGTTTGCAGGTTAATTGGCTTGGTAAATTTGTAAATTGTCCCGTGTGCTAGTGTACGGGGATTGCAGGTCAATGCGGATTTGGTGCGCCGAAGGGCCTGTTTCTGCACTATATAACCAAACCAGGACATTGTTCCAGAACAGGCTGCAGTGCGCTAGTCTGTTAGCTGGACTCTGCAGGAAGTGTTCAGTCTAATTATATGATTTGATTGATGAATTTCCAGAGAAGGATGTGAGTCATAATACCTACTGGCTGTGGGACAATTCCCCATGGTCTTGCCAACATTTATCTCCAAACATGATTTAATTTTTTTTTGCAGAAACTGGGAACGGCAGATGCTGGCTTACAAAATGAGACAGAGTAACTCAGCGAGTCAGGCAGCATCTGTGGAGAACATGGATAGGTGACGTTTCACAGAGTGCTGGAGTAACTCAGCGGGTCAGGCAGCATCTGTGGAGAACATGGATAGGTGACTTTTCACAGAGTGCAGGCGAAAGGATCTCGACTTGAAACATCACCTATCCATGTTCTCCATTGATGCTGCCTGACTCGCTGAGTTACTCCAGCACTTTGTGTTCTTTTGTGTAAACCAGCATCTGCAGTTCCTGGTTCCACTCTACGTAGCCCTCTCCTCCCTGAGGCTCTGCAATAGTGATCGTGTCAAAATCCTCGCTCTGTCCATGACAAACGGGAAGTACAGTAATATATCGATCATCAGTTCAAATACAAAGCTTTCCTGTTCTGGCTTTCACCCAGAACTTTATAATTGAGGAAGTTGTTGATCTAATTCGAGAAATAGCGACCGTTTTTTGTACGTTCATTTATTTCGCATTGGACAAGGAGATTTTCATCTGTAGCTGCAGTTTTGAATTGTTGTTTGAGAATACTGTCATCTATGATTTCATTCTGGACTAGTTTTATATAAGTGTAAAGAGTTTGGCCAGCTATCATGTAACTGTAGTGACAGGAAATGACAGCCATGCACTGGGTGTGGTCACACAGTCTGAAAGCAAGATTCTACAGATGAACAAGATCAAACTTAGAACATAGGAAAGTACAAGACAGCCCTTGCAGACAAACAAGGCCAAATTAAACTACTCTCAGACTGTAATAATCCAGTCATAGAAACATAGAAAATAGGTGCAGGAGTAGGCCATTCCGTCCTTCGAGCCAGCACCGCCATTCAATATGATCATGGCTGAACGTCCAAAGTCAGTACCCCGTTCCTGTTTTCTCCCCATATCCCCTTGATTCCATAAGCCCTTAAGAGTTAAATCTAACTCTCTCTTGAAAGAGAGTGTGGTCTCACCAATACAGGGTCTTGTTGAGACCACACCTGGAGTATTGTGTACAATTTTGGTCTCCAAATCTGAGGAAAGACATGCTTGCCATAGAGGGAGTACAGAGAAGGTTCACCAGACTGATTCCTGGGATGTCAGGACTTTCATATGAAGAAAGACTGGATAGACTCGGCTTGTACTCGCTAGAATTTAGAAGATTGAGGGGGGTCTTCTAGAAACTTACGAAATTCTTAAGGGGTTGGACAGGCTAGATGCAGGAAGATTGTTCCTGATGTTGGGGAACAAGGAGTCACAGTTTGAGGATAGAGGGGAAATCCTTTAGGACCGAGATGAGAAAAACATTTTTCACACAGAGTGGTGAATCTCTGGAACTCTCTGCCACAGAAGGTAGTTGAGGCCAGTTCATTGGCTGTATTTAAGAGGGAGTTAGATGTGGCCTTTGTGGCTAAAGGGATCATGGGGGGGTATGGAGAGAAGGCAGGTACAGGATACCGAGTTGGATGATCAGCCATGATCATATTGAATGGCGGTGCAGGCTCGAAGGGCCGAATGGCCTACTGCTGCACCTATTCTCTATATTTATGTATGTATATTTCTATGAAAACATCCAGTGAATTGGCCTCCACTGCCTGTCTGTGGAGGAAATATCTCCTTTTTACCTCCACATTATGTCCATTCATCTGTCCATTTACCCACCCCCTGCACCCCACCCCCCCCCCCCCCCCCCCCCAACCCATCACTTGCCAGGCTTTGTCCAACCCTCACCTCTCCTTTCCAGCTATCTTTCCCCTACTCCATCTGCCTGATGAAGGGTCAGACCTGCATGCCCATCCCCTCCGCAAATGCTGCTTGACCTGCTGTTCCTCCAGCCGGTGGTTTGCTCCGGGGAGGCTCCAGCCGCAGGTCTGGTGGACAGTAATACCGGGAGCCCGCGGGTCCCTAGTGGGGGACCGCTTTACGGGGCTTCCGCAACGACGACTTCTCCCGCCCAAGTTGCGGGATTGAGGATGACCTGGAGCAAGGCCCGGCTTTAAATGGCCATGGGATTTGCTAGCTCCCACCAGGGACTACAACACCAAGACCCGGAGCATGGCCTTGCATCGCCCGGCACGGCTTTAATGGCTGCGGGACTTACTTACCATCGCCCGCCGGGGGCTTTGACTCTGACATCGGGAGGAGAATGGGGAGTGCAGGGGAGAGATAAGACTTTGCCTTCCATCACAGTGAGGAGATTCGCTGTGATGGATGTTTGTGTAAATTGTGTTGTGTCTTGGTTCTTCTACTTGTGTGTATGACTGCAGAAACCAAATTTTGTTTGAACCTCAATGAGGTTCAGATGACAACAAATAAATTGTATCATTGCTCAAGATTCTAATCTGTAGTTCCTTGCATCTCTCATAATCCAGAGAACCACACTCGTATCTAATTGTAGCCTCACAATTTAAAATCAGTTAACAATGTGGAATTGGAGGGTGGTGGGGGGGAAAGAACTGGCCTTGCTGAAACAAGGAATTGCAGGTGCTGGTTTACAAAATGAGACAAAGTGCTGGAGTAACTCAGCGGGTCAGGCAGCATCTGTGGAGAACATTGATAGGTGACATTTTAGGCCGGGACCCTTCTTGAGGCTGATTGAAATTTGGGGGGGGGGGGGGGGGGGGGGGGGGGGAAGAGGAAGTAAACTAGAAGGGAGGAACCCAGAACCAGCGGTCACAGTTTCAGAATAAGGGGTAGGCTGAGTTGAGGAATAACATCATCACCCAGAGAGTTGTGAGACCGCGGAATTCTCTGCCACAGAAGACAGTGGAGGCTGATTCACTGGACGTTTTCAAGAGAGAGTTAGATTTAGCTCTTAGGGCTAATGGAATCAAAGGATATGGGGATAAAGCAGGAACGGGGTATGATTTTGGATGATCAGCCATGATCATATTGAATGGCTGTGCTGGCTCGAATGGCCTACTCCTGCACCTATTTTCTATGTTTCTATGTAGGGCAGGTCAAGCTACTCAGGGGATGCAGAATCTGTGGAATTCGTTGCCACAGACGGCAGTGGAAGCCAAGTCATTGCATAATTTAATGGTGGCGATCGACAGATCTTTCATTAGTACTGGTGTCAGGAGTTACAGGGAGAAGGCAGGAGAATGGGGTTAGGAGGGAGAGATAGATCACCCATGATTCAATGGTGGAGTTGGCTTGATGGGCCGAATGGCCTAATTCTGCTCCTGTAATTTATGAACAAACCCCACCAGCTTCACCCACGCCACCTTCAGGAATGAGCAGCACGGTGGCGCAGCAGGTAGAGCTGCTGCCTCACAGCGCCAGAGACCCAAGTTTGATCCTGACTACGGGTGCTGTCTGTACGGGTGCTGTCTGTACGGGTGCTGTCTGTACGGGTGCTGTCTGTACGGAGTTTATATGTTTAAGTAAGAACTGCAGATGCTGGAAAAATCAAAGGTGGACAAAAACGCTGGAGCAACGCTGCGGGTGAGGCAGCATCTATGGAGCGAAGGAATAGGTGACGTTTCAGGTGGAGACGGTCTGAAGAAGGGTCTCGACCCGAAATGTCACCAAATCCTTCGCTCCATAGACGCTGCTTCATCTGCTGAGTTTTTCCAGCATTTTTATCGACCGGGCTCATTATATGTTAACCCTCTCATTCCTTCAACAAGACCAGACAACAAGTAACCATCGGACAAGATCAAAGACAGAAGACGAGAGAAGTTAAAAAATGCAGCAATTTATTATCATTATCAGTTAAGTGCTTTGAAACTACATATAATGTTAAGGACATTATCTCAAAGGTGCACAGAAAACTTCAGAAACAAACTGAATCATCTTTCTTTCACCCTATTTTGGAAGTTTGGCTGTCGTCATTACATTCGGAACTTTACAGACCTTTGACGTTAAGTCTGTTTTATCGTGTACAACTGATTTAGAAAGCTTAGTGCATTACATGTAAAGGCACATCACATGTGCATGGGCTTGGGTCTACCCAGTGTCCAACTGTTACAGGGGAACAGATCACGTACCTGGAACTTGGCACCAGGCTAAGAACAATCTTGCTGCAACGTACGCAACATTTCCTCGCTAACAATTGTCATTTCAACCGTAGTTTTAATCATTTACAACACTGGCGTAAAAACGCAGACACAATATTTTCTCTTTAAGATGCGAATACCACAAGTGTACAAATAAAGCAGTTCTTTTTGCACGATTTGATTCATAAAAATAAAAATGAAAAGCTAAGTTGCAAGCAAAGAGTTCAATGCCGCTGCAGCTTGGAATTTATAAATAAAAGTGCTTAAGGCCACAAGGTGCATTTATTCCTTCAACCCAGGCGACAAATTAATGCTAAATCAACAGCAGTAATAGACAATAACACAAATCCTGTTTGTTTCAATCGCTTTCACCAACTCGGATCGACAGGAATTCTCAGCCGTGCTCTGGTTTAGTTGGGAATTTCATCAGCGTCATCTCACGTCCCCGGCCTCAACCCTTCCCCTGCCCTGCCCGTTACTGGAAACCATAATACTTGGCCTCAAAACTCCTGTAGAGAATCAACATCCCCCCATTCCTCAACGCCTGCAGTACAGGACCCGCACGCACCCAACCTCAGCTGTCAATCACACCGTCCAACTGGACAGAAGAATGTAAGCTGCACCTGATATAACCAGGTCTACGTTCTACACTGAAGGCAGCCGAAGTACCTCAACGTGACTGTCCCACTGAATTACTCCAGCTTTTTATGTCTATCTTCGGTTTAAACCAGCGTCTGCAGCTTTTAACTGAAGACAAAGCTGAAGATTGCTTTTGAACCAATAAGCAAGCAGCTGGAGGGGCTCAGTGGGTCGGGCAGCATCTGTGGAGCTGTGGGAGAGGGCTAGTATAAAGAGGCAAGGGGGAGGCATGGGACAGGAGCTGGCACGCGATGTGGATCCAGGTGAGGATGGGTGATGGTGAGTTAGGAGGGGAGAGATAACTGGGACACGATTGGCAGAGGAGCTCAGGGGGTACAGGTGACAGAACCCAATGGGAAAGTGGAGTGTGGGAGCAAATGGGGGGGGGAGGGAGGTTGGTGTGGGGAGGGGGACGGGTGGGCCACAGGAGCTTGTGTGTGGGTGGGTGGTTTAGATGGGGAGGGTTGAGGTTGGGGGAGGGGGGGGGGGAAGACACAGGAGCGTGTGTGCGTGCGGGCGGGGAGGCAGCTGTGTGGGCGAGGGTGGGACACGCGAGGGATGAACGGGTTACCCTGAAATTAGAAAAATAAGCACTGATGCAATCGGGTTGTAGACCACTCAGACAGAGCAAAGGTGTCTACCTTCGGAGTACAGGGGCTGTTCCTCTAGCTCAAACAAACAGCATTGTTGAAGTGGTGGGTGGTGGAGACAGGTCTGGGTGGCCTTGTGTGCGCGGCACTGACAGGTAACATGCAGCTGCAGCAGGCAACACAACTGTGTGAAGTTAGTTTTGATCATGGGCGTGCTAGGGTTCAACAGCACTGAGTTGCTCCACCACAAAGACCACCGGCACCTGCACCAAGCTCAAACCTCCAATTGGACGTCACAAATCTGTGCACCATTACACGTGTCAGCCAACGGCGAGGGCGGGGGGGGGGGGGGAGGGGTGAGCTCACCTCAGGGTGCTGTCAGACCTGACCCTTGCCCGCCCAACTAGTCCATTCTAGTGACAGTCACGTTATTGACCTCTGCATTAATCACTACCTCACGTCCGTTTCCACGCTACACAACCTCAACGATGAGTAATGCTATTCGCACATTTCACCAGAAAAATCTCAAAAGCAGGAAAACTGGGAAGTTAAAAAACAAATGTTTCCAGCATCAATTTGGCAAAGAAAAAAAACTTCATCCAATGCATGGCACTCTCTGAAAGTTACAAAGTACAAGTTAACGTTATTTTGAGAATGAGTTTTATTAACGTAATTTTACTGTGAGATTGGAATGGCAGCTGCTCCAGTCTGCATAATTAATACATGCACGATCCACACTGGCCAACCAACATCTGCCCAGATGTGAGACACATCATGACAACAAACTACTGACCAAGGGGACACGGGCACTGGATCCTCAATAATTATTTTAAACAGCACAAACAAAACTAGCTGTACCATCCGGAGAAATATCATCTAACAAAAAGGAATTAGTTCTTGTGAGAAATTCTATATTATAAATTTAGAAATAAACATAAGTCTTCGACAAAAATAACTTAAATAGCTCTAATAGATTCAGTGGAACCAGCACAGTAGCTATCAATTGTTAAATAAATTAAGTTTCCAGAAAAACTCATTATAAAGATAAAAAATTACTTCCATAGTTTGCGTAGTTTCACAGACCTTGCTTTGCAAGAAGGTGTTTGTATCTGGCCTGAAGCTTTGCAACTTAACTTCCCATGCACGCACTTCCAATAGATTATTTTTTAAATCAAGAACATTTGGAATAATTCAGCGGGGTCTGTGCGTTGCGATATACTTATCCAACACGCCAGGCAGCAGTGTCATTTCAACATCGGTCGGTGCACACTCGATTAATCCAGTTCACAACAACATCAGTTCAAATTATTGACCTATGGGAGGAAACAAAGAATTAGGGGCAAGTTTATCATGTGGAGAAAGTGACAGTAACAATGTAGGAGGCGTTGTGGTTGACCATGCATGGAGTATGGCATGCTGTTTTGATCACCTCACTACAGGAAGGGCTTCATTCAGCTGCAATGGGTGCAGAGAAGATTCACCAGATTACTGGGACAAGAGAGCTCAAGCCACAAGGAGAGACAAAATCCTACCAACACCCAACCCGAGAACGGTCCCGAGCTACTATCTACCTCATTGGAGACCCTCAGATTATCTTCATTCAGACTTAGAGTCACACAGCATTGAAACAGGTCCTTTGGCCCAACTTGCCCACACTTGCACTGAACCTCTTTACCTGTACACTGTGAACGGTTCAATTGTAACCATGTATAGTTTTTACACTGACTGGTTAACACACAACAAATGCTTTTCACTGTACCTTGGTACACGCAACAATAAACCAAACAGGCTGGGAGCTTTTACCCTGGGAAGCGACTGTCGAGGTTTAGAGTCGCGTTTAAAGTTGCCCTAAACAAGACTGAAAAGCGAATGGCAGGGTTTATAAAGCAATGCACCTTTTGATGTGTGTTTTTAATTGTTTCCATCACTATGCAGTAAGGGGCACCATCTGGTTGGCAGCTGCTGGTCCACTGACAGGGTCACTCTTCAAGTTACTTTGCTTTCTGGAATGAAGATAAACAGGAGCATGGGTCAGCTACAGCTCCTCAAACCTGCTCTGCCTGTAACATGTACAACACAAAGTACTGCAGTAGCTCAACAGTGGTTGTCATTCTGACTCTGTGCTATGTTTTGTCATTGAAGAATATTGTCAGACACCACGTTGTGCAGTAGTTTTCTTTTAATAGTTCCATCCATTAAAATGGCTTCTCATTCTCACTGTTTGCGCTGTCTAGATCACAGGCCCTAACCACACCATGCACTTAATTTGCATGTTACAGCCCAGTTTCAATTGTAACAATACGACACTGACTAAAAACGTCACACAGAGTCTGACAAAGGGTCCTGACCTAAACCATCACCTACCCATACCCTGCATAGATACATTTATTTGTCACATGTGGCAGTTGGCACAGTGAAATGTGATCACCATACAGCCATACAATAAAAATAAAGAACACAACACACGATAGAGTCCAACATAAAACATCCCCACACAGCAGCATCAAATGTTTCCCACTGTGAGGGAAGGCACCAAAGTCAGTCATCTTCCTCTAATGTTCCTAATGTTCACCTGTGGTTCCCCCCCCCCCAGTCGTCGCGATGGGCGGCCCGATGTTCAGGCCCAGCTTGCCACGGTGATGGAAGTCAGACGTCGGGACTGGAGGACCTCCACAGCGGCCTGGACATCCGAGTCGGGCACCTCATAACGGAGTCCGCGGATCCCAAAGTCCACAGGCCGCGCTGGGCGGAGATGCAAGGCTGGTAGCCCTCGGGAAGGCCCCCAGGACTCCGCGATGTTGTTCAGCGCCGCCCGCATTGGGAGCTCTCCCAAACCGCAGCTCCGAGATGTTGGAGCAGAGGCTCAACGCTCTGCTCCAGAGAGTTCCAGAGATTCACCACTCTCTGTGTGAAAAAAGTTCTTCTCATCTCGGTTTTAAAGGATTTCCCCCTTATCCTTAAACTGTGACCCCGTGTCCTGGACTTCCCCAACATCGGGAACAATCTTCCTGCATCTAGCCTGTCCAACCCCTTAAGAATTTTGTGAGTTTCTATAAGATCCCCTCTCAATCTCCTAAATTCTAGAGAGTATAAACCAAGTCTATCCAGTCTTTCTTCATAAGACAGTCCTGACATCCCAGGAATCAGTCGGGTGAACCTTCTCTGCACTCCCTCTATGGCAATAATGTCCTTCCTCAGATTTGGAGACCAAAACTGTACGCAATACTCCAGGTGTGGTCTCACCAAGACCCTGTACAACTGCAGTAGAACCTCCCTGCTCCTATACTCAAATCCTTTTGCTATGAAAGCTAACATACCATTCGCTTTCTTCACTGCCTGCTGCACCTGTATGCCTACTTTCAATGACTGGTGTACCATGACACCCAGGTCTCGCTGCATCTCCCCTTTTCCTAGTCGGCCACCATTTAGATAATAGTCTGCTTTCCTGTTTTTGCCACCAAAATGGATAACCTCACATTTATCCACATTATACTGCATCTGCCAAACATTTGCCCACTCACCCAGCCTATCCAAGTCACCTTGCAGTCTCCTAGCATCCTCCTCACAGCTAACACTGCCCCCCAGCTTAGTGTCATCAGCAAACCTGGAGATATTGCCTTCAATTCCCTCATCCAGATCATTAATATATATTGTAAATAGCTGGGGTCCCAGCACTGAGCCTTCCGGTACCCCACTAGTCACTGCCTGCCATTGTGAAAAGGACCCGTTTACTCCTACTCTTTGCTTCCTGTTTGCCAGCCAGTTCTCTATCCACATCAATACTGAACCCCCAATGCCGTGTGCTTTAAGTTTGTATACTAATCTCTTATGTGGGACCTTGTCGAAAGCCTTCTGGAAATTCAGATACACCACATCCACTGGTTCTCCCCTATCCACGCTACTAGTTACATTCTCGAAAAATTCTATAAGATTCGTCAGACATGGTTTACCTTTCGTAAATCCATGCTGACTTTGTCCAATGATTTCACCACTTTCCAAACCTACAAACCTGCACGTCTTTGGAATGTGGGATGAAACCAGAGAAAACCCACACAGGTCACGGGGAGAACATACAAACTCCATACAGACAGCACCTGTAGGCAGCATCGAACCCGGGTCACTGGCGCTGTAGGCGGCAACTCTACCGCTGTGCCATCGTGCCACTCTATTAGCTTTAGGTCAGAGGGGCAAAGTATAAAAGATGTGTGGGGTAACTTTTTCCTTTACACACACACACACACACACACCTTCACAGTGCCGGTATTGGTGGTGGAGACAGATACAAGTGTTTCAGAGACTTTTTGGTAGGCACATGGATATGCAGGGATATGGATTAAGTGCAGGGATATAATCGATCTTGGCATCATGTTCAGCACTGGTATTATGGGCCGAAGGGCCTGTTCCTGTGTTGCCCTATGTTACTCCACGTGACATGGCCACTGAAACGTGCAATATATAAGGGCGTGACAGGTTAGATATGACAGAGTAGGAAGGAACTGCAGATGCTTATTTAAACCGAAGACAGACACAAAAAGCTGGAGTAACTCAAAGAGTCTCTAAAGAGAAGGAATGGGAGACCCTTCTTCAGACTTGTTAGGGATAAGGGAAACGGGAGATATAGACAGTGGTGTGGAGAGATAAAGGACTCCAAAGATGTACAGGTGTGTAGGTTTCTTGGCTTGGTAAATGTAAATATTGACCCTATGGGGTGCAGTGGGTTCCCACATAATGAGCTGTTGATCGGTGCCAGGAGTGAGAATGGACAACCAGTTCAAAGATTTCTATCTTTACATCAAATAAAGATATCAAATCAGAAGCAGGCCCCCCAAAATTAATTATTCCGTTAACTCCCGACAGCATTTTCAGTAGAAAATAGAATCATTAAAAAAAAGGAATTGTGGGAAAATTAGGGCATAAAGAGGTATGCAGTGGGGAAAGAGGCCCTTTGGCCCACTCACCCATGCTGACCGAGATGTCTTTCTAAGTTAATCCCACCCTCCATCAAATTATACAGCATCCAGCAACTACAAAATAAATCAATGATAAATATAAAACATATCTCACCCTTTGGATTTTTTGCATAGGTAATATCCTACACCTGCAATTGCGCACGCAAACGCAAACGCACACAACACGCCAATGACAATCCCTTTTAAAACAAAAAGGTGAAACACAAATGTTAGAATGGCAATTTCAGTGAGAGTTTGGACACACAGTTCAATGCTCACAATGACACAGAGTGCTTGGAGTAACTCAGCGGGTCAGGCAGCATCTATGGAGAACATGGATAGGTGACGTTTCACAGAGTGCTGGAGTAACTCAGCGGGTCAGGCAGCATCTGTGGAGGGAAGAGACAGGTGACGTTTCACAGAGTGCTGGAGTAACTCAGCGGGTGCAGCAGCATCTATGAGAACATGGATAGGTGACGTTTCACAGAGTGCGGGGTCAGGAGCATCTGTGGAGAACATGGATAGGTGACGCACGGGGTCGAGACTTCTTCAGACTGACTGCAGGGCATTTTAACCATCATAACGGTTCCCTTCCGGCAGCTCCTACCCTCTGTGTACAAAACATGCCTCTCCTGCCCCCGAGTTTTAGACTTTCCGCTTGGAAAAAGGCTGACTATCCGCCCTATATTTTATAAATCTCTTCAAGGACCCCCCCCCCCCCCCCTCACCTTACTACACTACAAGGAAAAAAAGTCCCCACCTATCTAGTCTTTACTTATAACTCGAGCCTTATAGTCCCAGCAACATCCTTAACAATCTAGCATCCCCTCTAGCTTAATCATATCCTTTCTGTAGCATGGGGAACAGATCTGCACACAATATTCCAGGTGCAGTCTCACCAATGTCTTACTTCTTGTATTCAATGTCCTGTCCAATGAAGTTAGCCATGTCATATACCACCTTCACCGCATTTGCAGGGAACTCTGTACTTGTCCCCTGAAGTCTCTCTGCTCTACATCACTCTCCAGGGCCATGCCATGCTTTGTGTATATGCTGCCCTCGTTAACTCTCCACCCGATCTTTGCCATGTCCTTGCTGATGGGCCCAAAGTAGCAAATAACAAGCTGCACATTTACATCAAACGCACAAAGCCCTTCCACAGTTCAAACTGATGCAAAGATGCCAAAGAAAGTCAAGCACGACACCCCCATGCTGACCAAGATGCCCCATCTACACCAGTCCCACCTGCCCACATTGGCACGTATCCCTCTAAACCTTCCCTATCCATGTACCTGCCCATTGTTGTTAGACTACCTGCCTCAACTACCACCTGTCAGCTCGTTCCATACACCAACCACCCTCTGTGCTAATTCTATTACTGTATCTCAGTACCAATACCAAAACTGTGTCAATCCTTGTACATGTTTAACATAGACGATAAAAATAGAGAACAGCATGAATTATCTGGCTTTCCAAACTTACCAACAGTCTTTCCCTTGCTCGCCCCGGCACCTGTGAAGAAAGAATAGAGGATTAAAGTTGCAATCATGGAACCCCAGCAAATGAAGAAACAAGAAAAGGTGCAGATGTTACTCAGCAGGGTCGGCAGTATCTGTGGGAAGAGGAACAGTGCTGGCTTTTTTGGATGCTGGGATTTCTAGTAAGGCAGGGAGAGAAGCAGGAGGAACTCAGTAGGCCGGGCAGTATCTGGAGAGTAAAGTGGGCAGGCGATATTTCAGACCGTACCTCCGATCTAGACTGAAGGATCTGGATCAGAAACATCAACTGCCCACAGATGCTGCCTGACCCATTCACCCAGTACTGGAGCTTCTCTCCTTTTGTTCCCACCAAAGAGTTGAGGTGCCAAAGTAATCAGAACAAACAGAGGTTCTGTTGTACACCTTTGATTGTAGGTTTAGTGGGGATGACGGTGATGAATACGGAGCTGTAGATAATGATGACGTACTTGTTCTAGCCATTCTTTACCAAATGTATTCAATGCATTTCTCCAAACATAAAAGGCCAAAACACTGATTCAATGCGTTAACCGCTGAGATCACAGCACGGAACTGCTTACACCTTGGTCACCGACCTGAAGCATGAACCATTTCTCTCTCCACACATGCAGTTTGTACTTTAGACTTTCAACATCAGCAATATTTATGTTCCAATGTGTCCATAAACAATAGCAACCATGGATCTAATTTAGAAATGTGAGCAATATTTATCTTACTCTTAAATCACAAAAGCTCAACTTTTAAAGAGTTTACAGGAGATAAGAGGAGCAAGCTACCGAGGCCAATGTTTAGTGGGAATAGCTTTTCATTGCAGATGCAGTTCTATCTCCCCGTTGGATTGCAACCTTGTCGTGGTCGGGGAGCTTGTGTGTCTCAGTGACCCCTAGAGCTATGTCAGCGGGAGGTTAGTCTCCTGTTAGGGTCTCCCCTTGGTCGAAGGGTAGAGGCAAGACGAAGAGCAATTCACTGGTCCTCCAGGCTGGGGGTTTCGTAAAACAAATATGTTACGTAAACAGCAACTGAAGGAATCTACACTACTGGGCCTGATGGACCTCCAGGAGTGGAGGACCTTCGTTGCTGCCCTACATGCCAGGAGGCAGAATAGGCAGTAAGTAAGTAACTAAGCAGATGCAGTTCTAGCCTCAAATTTACCGTCCGCTCCACATTTAATGACACGCCGGCCATCCATCACATAACCATCAAAGCAGGCGAAGGTGATTTCATCATCGTTTCTATATACAGATCTAGAACCTTCTATGATGTTGACATGTTCAGAAAGCTTGGGTTGCAGGCATTTGTCATCTGATTGAAGAACAAAGCATGTGTTTTTACCAGACATCTAAAAGCAATGAAAAACACCCAGATCCATTCATGATACTGTCGACGTAACGAAAACAAAAGCTGAAGCTGACAAATGGATCCAGGAAGATTCACTCTGACAGTCACACATCAGTCATTCGTGTGAAGGAATCTCGGGCATGCCACAAGTTTGCTGGAATCTTCTAATGTCTCGACACAAAAGCCTGTCCGGTTTCCGTTCAAGTCCATAAGTTGTAGGAGCAGGATTAGGCCATTCGGCCCATCAGGTGTACTCCACCATTCAATCATGGCTGATCTATCTTTCCCTCTGGACCCCATTCTCCTGCCTTCGCGCCATAACCCCGACACCCGTACTAATCAAAAATCTGTCTACCTCTGCCCTAAACATATCCATTAATGGCCTCTACAGCCATGAGGTAATGAATTCCACAGATTCATCACTCTCTGACTAAAGAAAATCCTCAAAAAAATCTAGAAGATTAGTCAAGCAGGATTTCCCCTTCGTAAATCCATGCTGAATCAGACCAACCCTGTTACTGCTTTCCAAATGTGACGCTATTTCATCTTTTATAATTGAGTCCAGCATCTTCCCCACCACCGATGTCAGGCTAACTGATCTATAATTCCCCGTTTTCACTCACTCTCCCGCCTTTCTTAAAAAGAGGGATAACATTAGCTACCCTCCAAACCACAGGAACTGATCCTGAATTTATAGAACATTGGAAAATGATCACCAATGTGTCCCGATTTCTAGAGCCACTTCCTTAAGTACCCTGGGATGCAGACCATCAGGCCCTGGGGATTTATCAGCCTTCAGTCCCATCAGTCTACCCAACAACATTTCCTGCCTAATGTGGATTTCCTTCCGTTCCTCCGTCACCCCAGATCCTCTGGCCACTAGTACATCAGGAAAATTGTTTGTGACTTCCCTAGTGAAGACAGATCCAAAGTACCTGTTCAACTCGTCTGCCATTCCCTTGTTCTCGAAGGGGTCGAATGGCACACTCCTGCACATATTGTCTATTGTACTCTTAAATCACAAAAGCTCAACTTATAAAGAGTTTACACGAGTTAAGAGGAGCAAGCCACCGAGACGCAATGGTTACTGGGAATAGCCTTTCATTGCAGATGCAGTTCTAGCCTCTAGTTTAGGAATGGTTTGCTCACCACGTTCGCAGGTGGGCGGTGGGGGATCAAATTTACTGTCCCCTCCACATTTAATGACACTCTCTCCAACCATCACATAACCATCATTGCAGGCGAATTTGATTACATCATCGTTTCTATATACAGATTTAGATCCATCTGGTATGTTGAGATGTTCAGAAAGCTTGGGGTTCGGGCATTTAACATCTGATTGAAGAACAAAACATGTGTTTGTGCTCGTTATGGAAAGCTTTCAAAAGTATGCAGATACATTTACAACGCTAAAATACCCTGGACAAATGCTTTTTAATTTTATATTCAAAACACTTGAATATACAAACATTTTTTGTTAAACTTACAAGGTTCAAAAAAGCAGCACAATACACTTACAACCTCCCTCCATACAGCTATTAAAAACTATTTTTCAAAATCTTTCAGGGGGTAAAATAATTTATTTATTGTATTTCTGAAATGCTCCAAGCTCCCCCTTTGTCACAATGTTATTTACGTCTGTAGACTGGTTATTGCATGTGAACCAATCATAGTAGAAGTAGCATCACTAACCCCACCTTACTGTATGCTTCATAGAAACATAGAAATTAGGTGCAGGAGTAGGCCATTCGGCCCTTCGAGCCTGCATCGCCATACAATATGATCATGGCTGATCATCCAACTCAGTATCCCGTACCTGCCTTCTCTCCATACCCCCTGATCCCCTTACCCACAAGGGCCACATCTAACTCCCTCTTAAATATAGCCAATGAACTACCCTCTGTGGCAGAGAGTTCCAGAGATTCACCACTCTCTGCGTGAAAAAAAAGTTCTTCTCATCTCGGTTTTAAAGGATTTCCCCCTTATCCTTAAGCTGTGACCCCTTGTCCTGGACTTCCCTAACATCGGGAACAATCTTCCTGCATCTAGCCTGTCCAACCCCTTAAGAATTTTGTAAGTTTCTATAAGATCCCCTCTCAATCTCCTAAATTCTAGAGAGTATAAACCAAGTCTATCCAGTCTTTCTTCATAAGACAGTCCTGACATCCCAGGAATCAGTCTGGTGAACCGTCTCTGCACTCCCTCTATGGCAATAATGTCCTTCCTCAGATTTGGAGACCAAAACTGTACGCAATACTCCAGGTCATACTAACACGCACTTGCTATACTGGTCAGTCTGGGAAGCTGTAACGATGAACTAACAATCCGCTATACTATGGGTATCGATTAAGTATGATCTTGAACACCAGATTGTATAGTTTGCTTATTTACATGGTGTCAGAAGTGTCATAAGCATGTAAAGTGGACTTGTCTCTAGTCAAGGTCTCATTATTCCTGAATCTCAAGACCAGCTCGACTCTGCCCACTAGGACGATCCAATGAACACACGAGGAGTCAACTGTGCATTCACTCCATCACACAGCTGGTAAGATTCTGGATCCTTCTGTTCTAATGGCAATTAATAACAAGCCAGTGAAGGCCAAGCTAGATACGGGGGCCCATGTAAATGTAATGTCTGTGCACATCTACAACACGATTAGGAATAATGAGGCCTTGACTAGAGACAAGTCCACTTTACATGCTTATGGGGGGGGGGGGGGGGGGGGGGGGGGGGGGGGGGGGGGGGGGGGGGGGGGGGGGGGGGGGGGGGGGGGGGGGGGGGGGGGGAGGTCTTACACACAGTTCACAGTCACCCAGCTTTGTGTCATCTGCAAATTTGTTAACGTTACTTTGAATCCCTTCATCCAAATCATTGATGTATATTGTAAATAGCTGTGGTCCCAGCACCGAACCTTGCAGTACCCCACTAGTCACTGTTGCCATTCTGAAAGGGCCCGGTTAATCCCTACTCTTTGTTTCCAGTCTGCCAACCAATTTTCTATCCATGTCAGCACTCTACCCCCAATACCATGTGCCCTAATTTTTGCCCACTAATCTCATATGTGGGACCTTATCAAATGCTTTCTGAAAGTCCAGGTACACTACATCCACTGGCTCTCCCTTGTGCATTTTCCTAGTTACATCCTCAAAATTCCAGAAGATTAGTCAAGCAGGATTTCCCCTTCGTAAATCCATACTGACTCAGACCGACCCTGTTACTGCTTTCCAAATGTGACGCTATTTCATCTTTTATAATCGACTCCAGCATCTTCCCCACCACCGATGTCAGGCTAACTGATCTATAATTCCCTGTTTTCACTCACTCTCCCGCCTTTCTTAAAAAGAGGGATAACATTAGCTACCCTCCAAACCACAGGAACTGATCCTGAATTTATAGAACATTGGAAAATGATCACCAATGTGTCCACGATTTCTAGAGCCACTTCCTTAAGTACCCTGGGATGCAGACCATCAGTCCCTGGGGATTTATCAGCCTTCAGTCCCATCAGTCTACCCAACAACATTTCCTGCCTAATGTGGATTTCCTTCAGTTCCTCCGTCACCCCAGATCCTCTGGCCACTAGTACATCAGGAAAATTCTTTGTGACTTCCCTAGTGAAGACGGATCCAAAGTACCTGTTCAACTCGTCTGCCATTCCCTTGTTCCCCATAATAAATTCACCTGTTTCTGTCTTCAAGGTCTTAACTAATTTTGTCTTACCTATTTTTTTCCTCTTCACATACCTAAAGAAGCTTTTACTATCCTCCTTTATATTCTTGGCTAGCTTACCTTTATACATTATCTTTTCTCCCCGTATTGCCTTTTTAATTATCTTCTGTTGCTCTTTAAAATGTTCCCAATCCTCTGGCTTCCGGCTCAGCTTTGCTATGTCTCGTCTCTTTTATTTCTATACTGTCCTCTACTTCTCTTGTTAGCCACAGGTGCCCCTTATTCCCCTTAGAATCTCCCTTCCTCTTTAGAAGAAAGATTGCTCACATTTCTAAATGAGATCCATGGTTGCTATTGTTTACAGACACAATGGAAAGTAAATATTGCCGATGTTGAAAGTCTAAAGTACAAACGGAATGTGTGGCGAGAGAAATCGTTCATGTTTCAGGTCCAAGATGTAGGCAGTACCATGCCACACGGATCGGTGCTCTGATTCAGTGGTTAACGCATTGTATCAGTGAATGGCGGTGCTGGCCCGAAGGGGTCGAATGGCACACTCCTGCACATATTGTCCATTGTACTCTTAAATCACAAAAGCTCAACTTTTAAAGAGTTTACACGAGTTAAGAGGAGCAAGCCACCGAGACGCAATGGTTACTGGGAATAGCCTTTCATTGCAGATGCAGTTCTAGCCTCTAGTTTAGGAATGGTTTACTCACCACGTTTGCAGGTGGGCGGTGGGTGATCAAATTTACTGTCCCCTCCACATTTAATGACACTCTCTCCAACCATCACATAACCATCATTGCAGGCGAATTCGATTTCATCATCTTTTCTATATACAGATTTAGATCCATCTGGTATGTTGAGATGTTCAGAAAGCTTGGGGTTCGGGCATTTAACATCTGATTGAAGAACAAAACATGTGTTTGTGCTCGTTATGGAAAGCTTTCAAAAGCATGCAGATACATTTACAACGCTAAAATACCCTGGACAAATGCTTTTTAATTTTATATTCAAAACACTTGAATATACAAACATTTTTTGTTAAACTTACAAGGTTCAACAAAGCAGCACAATACACTTACAACCTCCCTCCATACAGCTATTAAAAACTATTTTTCAAAATCTTTCAGGGGGTAAAATAATTTAGTTATTGTATTTCTGAAATGCTCCAAGCTCCCCCTTTGTCACAATGTTACTGCCAAATTGGACATTCCCACCTTTTCCCATGTGAGGATTCATTTACAAGGTCTTTGCCCACTCAGTTTTCAATTCTTTTTGTCGCGAAAGCATCGTAAATTAGATCAGGAGATTGCCTTGCAGCTCTTTTGCCCATTCAATAGGATCCCAGTGACAAATTTAGTTACTGTATTATCACTTCATTCAGCACAGGGAGGTTGTGGGGAAAGCACGTGCGAACTCCACACAGGCAGCACGCATGTGTGAACTCTGCCTCCCAACAACTAATTTTCCTATCAAATTTTGCAACTATGCTTTCACTTTTCGTTTAGATTTAGCTCTTCGGGCCAAAGGAACCAAGGGAGATGGGGAAAAGCAGGAAGGGCGTACTGATTTTAGATGATCAACCACAGCAGCACTGGCCTGAAGGACAGAATGGCCTACTCCTGCACGTATTTTTGCTATTTTGCTCCATTCAGACAAAACAAAATGTAAAAAGCCGAATGCCGCACAGTTCAGTACAGGAACAGGCCCCTCAGCCCACAATAGTCATACAGCATGAAAAATGGTCCTTTGGTGCAACACCCATGCTTACCAAGATGCCCCATCTATGCTCGTCCTGCCTGCCCATTCTTGGTCCATATCTCTCAAACCTTTCCCATCCATGTACCTAACCAAATGTCTTTTAAATGAAGCAATGATGCCAAGACCAACTTTTATCTGCCTGCAATTAATCCATGTCATACATGTATAATCCATGTGCCTATCAGAGTCCCTTAAACACCACGATTGCATCTGCCTCCACCGCCACCCCAGCAGCACACGCCCCCCCCCTCCCCCAAACACCCGCCAACCGCACTTCCGCACAACCCCCACTAGCAGCAAGCCCCCCCCCACACACTATCCCCAGCAACACCACCCTCCCCCCCCCCCCACACTTATCCCCAGCAACACCCCCCCCACACTATCCCCAGCAACACCACCCCCCCCCCACACAACTATCCCCAGCAACACCCCCCCCCACACACTATCCCCAGCAACACCACCCCCCCACACACTATCCCCCCCCAACAACACCCCCCCCCCACACTATCCCCAGCAACACTTTTCACCCCCCCCACACACTATCCCCCCCCCCCACACACTACCACCCAGCAACACCATGGCCCCCCCCACACACTATCCCCAGCACCCCCCCCCCCCACACACTATATCCCCAGCAACACCCCCCCCCCCACACTATCCCCAGCATGAAAAACCTTTGGTGCAACCCCCCCCCCCCACACTATCCCCAGCAACACACCCCCCCCCCCTCACACTATCCCCAGCACACACCCCCCCCCACACACTATCCCCAGCAACACCCCCCCCCACACACTATCCCCTATCAGAGTCCCATTGCACCTACCCCCCACACACTATCCCCAGCAACACCCCCCCCCCACACTATCCCCCACCACCCCCCCCCCCCCCAGCAACACCACCCCCCCCCCACACTATCCCCAGCACACACACCCCCCCCCCCCCCCAACACACCCCCACTGCCCCCCCAACAGCACACCCCCCCCCCCCCCCCCCCTACCCCCCCCCCCGCCACCAGCAGCACACTCCCCCACACACACACACCCCCCCCCCCCCCCCCCCCCCCAACCACCACCCCCGGGAGCACCCCTCCCCCCCCCCCCCCCAGCAGCACGCACCACCTCTGTGCAAAACAAACTGGCTCCACACATCTCCTTTAAACTTGGCTATTCTCGCTTGAAAGCTGTAGCATTTTCCTCTCCTGGGATAAAGGTTCTGACTGACCCTCTCTCGTCCCTATTCCTCAATTTTATATTCTTTAATCAGGTCTCCCCACAACCACTGGCATTCCAGAGAGAGCAATCCAAGGCTGCCCGCTCCATAAATGAAGCACCATTCTTACAATCCTCTCTACACCCATTCCAAAGCCTCCACATCCTTCCTGCAATTATGCAATAAGGCTGCATTATGATTTCCTTGCACGCAGTACCCTGACCAAGGAGAGCAAGCATACCACATGCCTTCTTTACCAGTTTCTAATTGTGCTGCCACTTTCAGGGAGTTATGGACCTGGACTCCAAGATCCCTCTACACATCGACAGTCTAAGAGTCTTGCTATTAATTGTTCTGCCATAGTGCAACACCTCACACTATAGTTGATCTACATCCCACTGTAAACTTTGACAGCCTTCCTCACAATCTGCAACTCTAGTACTTTGTGTATCATCTGCAAACTTACTATCCAACTCATCTACTTTTATGTAGAAGGAGAGACAAGTCTGAAGAAGGGTCTCGACCTGAAACGTTGCCTTTTTCCTTCGCTCCATAGATGACGCCTCACCCGCTGAGTTTCTTCAGCATTTTTGTCCACCTTACATTTATGGAGAAGTCATTTATATGCATCACAATCAAACACAGGTCCCAGCAGAACTCCACAGACCTCCAGCCTGAATATCGCAGAACCCTCAGTCGTCCATCAGTAGGCATTTCTGAATCTTGAATAGCACCCTGAAACATTGACTATTTCTCTCTCCATACATGCATTATAGATTTCTAACTCTGCATTCCCCCCCCCCCCCCCACCACCCCCACTTTTTTTTAAATGCATCCATAAACCATGGCAGTGATGGATGTTATTTGGTGACATGACCAGTATTTCTTTCACAATAGAAAGCATTTCTAGGAGTGAAGGAGTAAACCATGTAAACACGATGTTTATTCGGAATTGCCCACCAGCAAAGATCTTAGAGCAGATGGCGGAACAAGATGGCGGGGACTGGTCGCTAAAATGGGCCCTATAATCACCCATGAATCCGCCCATGAGCGTACTACATGTTTGCGTGAGAGTAACCCATCTTGCTCTGCTCTAAGATCTTTGCCCACCAGTGCAGATCCAACTCCGCCCTGTAGTGTAGGATTGGTCCACTCACCTGATTGGCAGGTGGGCGGTGCGGGTACAAATGTATTATTCTCGCCACATTTAATGACGCGCTTTCCCTTCATCACATAACCTTCTTTACAGCGGAAGGTGATTTCATGACCATACACATACACATCAGCAAATCCTCCTATCATGTCGCCATGTGCAGGAGTATTGGGATTCGGACATTTTACATCTGATAAAGGAACAAACATTTGTTATACTGAGCATCTTAAAGCATTCAAATGCATGCAGACCCATTTATGACATTAAAATAAAGAGAACAGAAAGATATTTGTTTTTAATTAATTTTGGTCAAAATACTTAAATGTACATAAATATTTCGATAAACTAGAACAGTTCAAAGGGCAGCAAATGATATTTTCCAAGTCCCAACTGCAGGTGCTGACTGAGTACAACTAATGTGAAACGTTATGGTCGGTCTTGTCTCTCTCTACACCTTTCACAGGTCAACCATGTAAAATTGGGTGAGGAGGAATGGTGTCATTTTCCCCACGTTGCCACATGACCGGAAGGCAGAACATCAACACATCACGTCTGAAAATTATTTATTTCCACCGATGCCTGATCGGCTGGGTGTTCCCAGCATTTTGTTTCACGTTTCCAGCATTTGCAGCTCATATTTCTGGTGGGCAGCAGATCATAAGCCAACCACAACTACACGAAAGATTGTAAAAAGCGGGGAACACTGCCAGTCCGCCACAGGTACTACCCTCCCCATCGAAGGGATCGACAAGAGTCGCTGCCTCAATCCCACACTATCAATGCCAGCCAGTCATTGCTGTCTGACATGAAGAATATTTCTACCACTTGCCATTCACGTCTGATATCCAACGTGTTATTTTGCTTATTCTTACTACATTCAGCCCAAATCCATTGTCAATTGCCTTGCCACCACCATTTCTCTCACCCCCAACTCTTTCTCTTCTAGCCAGTTTATCTTTAAGTCTTTCCAATTCTGATGAAGCCATCAACCTGAAATGCTGACATTCCCTCCGATACCTTGCTGAGCATTTGGGTATTTTCTGTTTTTACCTCGGAGAGATTGCCATCTTTAACAGTATTTCTACCCCTACAACCCAAGAATAAGAGCTAGGCCATTTAGAACTGAGATGAGGGAAAACGTTTTCACACAGAGTTGTGAATTTGTGGGATTCTCTGCCTGTGGAGGCCCATTCACTGGATGCATTCAAAAGAGAGTTAGAACTCTTAGGGTTAGCGGAATCAAGGGATATGGGAAGAAAACAGGAACGGGGTACTGATTGTAGATGATCAGTCATGATCACATCGAATGGTGCTCCTACACATATTGTCTATGTATCTATGTAACCAACAAGCTAGTAAACCTACAACCAGGCTCTGAACTATAGACAGGGGCATAATGTTTGATATCACATTATTATTGCTTGCGTGTGTGAGAGATATATATATCCTGTGAGTTACTCCAGTATTCTGTATGTATATTTACACACAGACACATATACACACACACACACACACACACACACATAAACATACTCTATTATTTTGAAGATAGACACAAAATGCTGTAGTCATTCAGCAGAACAAGCAGCATTTCTGGATGGAAGGAATGTGACATTTTGGGTCGAGAGCCTTCAGGCAGGGGAGAGGGAGACAGATATTGAAGGGCAAGTTGTGAAAACAAGATATTAAAGGAGACATGAGTATCGACTTCTCCAATTTCAAGTGATCCTTGTTTCCCCTCTCCATCCCAGTCCCCCCTGACCAGTCTGACGGTCTTCCTAATTAAATGTTATCTTGGTTTGCTGTTGTTGTCACCTTCCCCTGGCTAACAATGATCTATTCTACATTTTCCATGATCTCCGTCCCCTTTGATGGCTCGTTTTTACCCCTTACCCTTCCATATCTCCGTGCCTCCCACTCCCCTGACTCTCAGTCTGAAGTAGGGTCTTGATCCGAATGACCACCCATTCCTTCTATCCAGAGATGCTGCCTGACCCGCTATGTTACTCCTGCATTTTGTGTCTATCTTCAGCGTAAATCAGCAAATGCAGTTCCTTCCTAAAATATTTATTTTGTTGTTTACTATGGGTTTCACAAAGTACTATGATTACATGTTTTTTGTGCTGCTGCAGGTAAGAATTTCATCGTTCTGTTTCGGAACATACAACTCTCGACTGATTTATTTAAAAATTAAAACAAATAGTAGTTTGGGGAAAGACTTGTTTTGAGGGATGTTAGATTTACAAGAACTAAAAAAGGAAGAATATTGTTGTAAGATGTAAAGAAACGTACACATTTCACACATTATAAAACCATTAAACACGTGTTTTAACTAGCACCTATAACACATTTAATATTTCAAGTTCACACTTCTGCACAGTCAGCTGTTAATAAAATTGTATGATGGTTTTCAGACTTTCCCAGTCCATGACATTGTCCCTTCTCCACAGATGCTGCCCGACCCACTGAGTTCCTCCAGCACTTCTTGTTTTTAATGAAATAAGAGTCTGACTATGTGCAGAAGTGTGAACTTGAAATATTAAATGTGTTACAAGTGCTAATTAAAGCACACTTTGCTTCAGTACAAACGTACCTTTGCACTTCGGAGCCGCTCCACTCCACTCTCCAGCAGCTTCACAAATGATGGAGCTTGGACCAATCAATGAATAGCCATCATTGCACGAAAACTCAGCCACCATTCCATAACCCCAGAAATCTTCCCCACTTGGTGTGCGTGGCGACTTCCCATTTTCAATCGCTGGAAGGTCAGAGCACTTCACAGCTGGCGAGAGAAGCATTTTCATTAATGTCCACAATTGATCCAGCATTAACGTCATGATTAAAATCTGCATCACCTTACTGACAGTTTATGGCAGAGCAGGTCCATAAAACCCAGTCAATTTCAGATTCAGATTCAAACTTTATTGTCATTGTGTAGTGTACAGTACAGAGACAACAAAATGTAGTTAGCATCTCCCTAGAAGAGCGACATAGAATATGAGCAATAAATACATATATTTACGTGCAGTTATAGTAGTGCATTTATTATTTTTTTCCTGGTGGGAGGAGTGTCCGGGGGAGAGTGACTGGCAATCGCCGAGGTACTGTGTAACAGCCGCAGGGAAGAAGCTGTTCCTGGACCTGCTGGTCCGGCAACGGAGAGACCTGTAGCATCTCCCGGATGGTAGGTGGGTAAACAGTCTGTGGTTGGGGTGAGAGCAGTCCTTGGCGATGCTGAGCGCCCTTCGCAGACAACGCTTGCTTTGGACAGACTTAATGGGAGGGGAGTGAGGAACCGGCGATGCGTTGGGCAGTTTTCACCACCCTCTGCAGTGTTTTCCGGTCAGAGACAGAGCAGTTGTCATACCATACTGTGATACAGTTGGTAAGGATGCTCTCGATGGTACAGCGGTAGAAGTTCACCAGAATCTGAGGAGACAGATGGACCTTCTTCAGTCTCCTCAGGAAAAAGACACTGGTGAGCCTTCTTGATCAAAGTTGAGGTATTGTGGGTCCAAGAGAGGTCATCGGAGATGTTGACTCCCAGGAACCTGAAGCTGGAAACACGTTCCACCTCCGTCCCGTTAATGTGGATGGGGGTGTGCGTGTCGCCCCTAGACTTCCTGAAGCCTACAATGAGCTCCTTGGTCTTCTTGGAGTTAAGGGCCAGGTTGTTGTCAGCGCACCATGCTGCTAAGTGCTGGACCTCCTCCCTGTAGGCCAGCTCATCGTTGTTGCTGATGAGGCCAATCACCATTGTATCATCTGCATACTTGATGATGGTGTTAGTACCATGTACAGGTGTGCAGTCATGGGAGTAGAGGAGGGGGCTCAGCACACAGCCCTGTGGAACACCGGTGTTCAGGGTGAGGGTTGAAGGGGTGTGCTTGTCTAAAACCTCACAGACTGGGGTCTGTTGGTTAGAAAGTCCAGTATCCAGTTGCAGAGGGAGGGGTCGATGCCCAAGTTACCGAGTTTGGTGATCAGTTTACAGGGTATAATGGTGTTGAATGCTGAGCTGTAATCGATGAACAGCATTCTTACGTAAGTGTCTCTGTTGTCGAGGTGGGAGAGGGCAGAGTTAAGTGCCGTTGAGATGGCATCCTCCATACTCCTGTTCTTGCGGTAGGCAAACTGATAGGGATCCAGTGTGGGGGGTAGGCAGCCTTTGAGGTGTGCCAGGACCAGCCTCTCGAAGCACTTGATGATGATGGGGGTAAGTGCAACTGGGCGGAAGTCGTTGAGGCTTGCCGCAGTGGAGTGTTTTGGCACTGGCACGATGGAGGTGGTTTTAAGGCACGTGGGGACAACTGCTTGGGCAAGTGACAGGTTGAAGATGTCAGTCCAGACGTCTGTCAGCTGCGCAGCACAGGCCCTGAGGACGCGCCCGGGGATGCCGTCAGGGCCAGCAGCTTTACATGCATTAGTCCTACTCAGTGCCACGTATACGTCATAGGGAGTGAGTGTGAGGGGTTGGTGATCGGCAGGGAGCACAGCCTTGATGGCTGTCTCTAGATTGTCCCTGTCGAAGCGGCCATAGAAGTGATTAAGCTCCTCAAGGAAGGAGGCGTCGCTGGATGTGGGGATGATGTTGGAGGGTTTATAGTCCGTGATGGCCTAGATGCCTTGCCACATGCGTCGGGGGTCGGAGTTGTTGTTGAAGTGCACCTCAATCCTGAGCTTATGGCAGTGCTTGGCCTTCCTGATGCCCCTCTTCAGGTTAGCCCTGGATGAGCTGTAGGCTCGAGCATCGCCTGACCTGAAAGCGCTGTCCCGTGCTTTCAGCAGTAGCCTGACCTCGCTGTTCATCCATGGCTTCTGATTCGGGTATATGGTCACCTGTTTGAGGGAGGTGACACTATTGATGGTGGAGTTTATAAAGTCCAGAACAGAGGATGTGTAGGAATCAATGTCCGTTTGGGAGTCAAGGGTGGCCTGGGCTGCAAACGCCTTCCAGTCAGTGTTTCCAAAACACTGCTGAAGTGTGGAGTCCGCCTCCTCTGACCAGACTTTAACTGTCCTCACAGTTGGTTTAACCCGTCTGATGATGGGGAGTACTTTGGGAGCAGGAACAATGAGAGGTGATCAGTCTGAAGAAAGGTCTCGACCCAAAACGTCATCCAATCCTTCTTTCCAGAAATGCTGCCCATCCTGCTGAGCTCCTCCAGCATTTTGTGTCTATCTTCGATTTAAACCAGCATCTGCAATTCTTTCCTACACAACCTCCTCCTCCCCTCTGCACATGCAACCAGTGTTGACCAAGTCCAATCACCTATCACAAACCAGGAACTCAATGACTGAAACCAAGATCCAGGGATAGGCAGAGGGGCCTTTGGATAAAAAAGTGAAAAGGGACCCACCAATATCCAGTGTCCCACCCCTAATCTACAAAGATGCATTGAAAGCAAGCCAGTGCCCGACGGCATGGGAAGCAGCTGGAAGGGAATGCAGAATTATCTAACGATTTGTGCTTCCAACTCAACTATCAAGGAGTTTCAAGGCCCACAGTCCAACAGAACCAAGAAAAGAATTTGGGCAGCATGGTGGCGCAGTGGTAGAGCTGTTGCCTCACAGCGCCAGAAAAACGGGTTTCATCCTGTCTGTGTGTGCTGTCTGTACGGAGTTCGCACGTTCCCCCAGTGACTGCCGTAAGCTTTCATCAGGATCTCCGGATTCCTCCCACACTCCAAAGCCTGATATGCAATGTCAATTACACACAAACTGCAGAAAGCAATAAAAGGCCATTTAAGACTAATCTGCCCACATATGATCCGTACCCCATTCCCTGCGTATAAAACCGACTGTACAAAAGCTTTTTTAAACATCACTATTGTATCTGCCTCCACCACCACCCCGTCAACATGATCCAGGCCCCCGTCAATCCGAGTAAAACAAAATCTTGCCCTGTAAATCTCCCTTAAACTTCGCCCCTCTCACCCTAAAACTATGCCTCTAGTCTTTGACATGTCACACAAGTTATAGTAGAATTAGGCCATTCAGCCCATCAAATCTATTCCACCATTCAATCATGGCTGATCTCTGCCACCTAATCCCATTTTCCTGCCTTCTCCCCATAACCCATGACACCCGTTCTAATCAAGAACTTATCTATCTCTGCCTTAAAAATTTCCACCAATTGGCCTCCACAGCCCTTTGTGGCACTGAGTTTCACAGATTAACTACTCTCTGACTAAAGAAGTTTGTCATCTCCTTTTTAAAAGAGCACCCTGAACAAAGGGGACTATGAAGGCACGAGAGGGGAGCTGGCCAAGGTAGACTGGAAAGGGATCCTAGCAGGAATGTCGGTGGAACAGCAATGGCCGGAATTTATCGGCATAATCCGGAAGATGCAGGATCATTTCATTCCAAAAAGGATGAAAGATTCTAAGGCGAGTAGGAGGCAACCGTGGCTGACAAGAGAAGTTAGGGATAGAATTAAATGAAAAGAAAAGATGTATAACACAGCAAAGAGTAGCCGGAAGCCAGAGGATTGGGAAACTTTCATAGGACAACAAAAGGAAACAAAACGGGCAATACGGGCTGAAAAGATGAAGTACGAAGGGAAGCTGGCCAGGAATATAAAGGAGGACAGTAAAAGCTTCTTTAGATATATTAAGGGAAAAAGAGTAGCAAAGTCGGGGTCCTTTGAAGGCAGGCACGGGTGAAATTATTATGAGCAAGGAAATGGCAGAAGAGTTGGATAGGTACTTTGGATCTGTCTTCACTAAGGAAGACACAAACAATCTCCCAGATGTACTGGAGGACAGAGGATCTAAGGGGGTAGAGGAACTGAAATTTTCATTAGGCGAGAAATAGTATTGGGTAGGCTAATGGGACTGAAGGATAATAAATCCCCTGGGCCTGATGGTCTGCATCCCAGGGTCCTCAAGGAGGTGGCTCTAGAAATAGTGGACGCATTGGTGATCATTTTCCAATGTTCAATAGATTCAGGATCAGTTCCTGTGGATTGGAGGATAGCTAATGTTATCCCACTTTTCAAGAAAGGAGCGAGAGAGAAAATGGGGAATTACAGACCAGTTAGCCTGACTTCGATGGTGGGACAGTTGCTGGAGTCAATTATTAAAGAGGTAATAATGGGGCATTTGGATAGCAGTAAAAGGATTAGTCCAAGTCAACATGGATGTATGAAAGGGACATCATGCTCGACCAATCTTCTGGAATTTTTTGAGGATGTGACAAGTAAAATGGATGAAGGGGTGCCAGTGGATGTAGTGGATCTAGACTTTCAGAAAGCCTTTGATAAGGTCCCGCACAGGGGACTGGTGACTAAAATTGGAGCACATGGTATTGGGTGTTGACATGGATAGAAAATTGGTTGGCAGACTGGAAGCAAGGAGTAGGAGTGAACGGGTCCTTTTTAGAATGGCAGGCAGTGGCGAGTGGAGTGCCGCAAGGCTCGGTGTTGGGGCCGCCACTGTTTACCATATTTATTAATGATTTGGAAGAGGGAATTAGGAGCAACACTAGTAAGTTTGCGGATGACACAAAGCTGGGTGGCAGTGTGAGCTGTGAAGAGGATGTTAGGAGGTTGCAGGGTTACCTGGACAGGTTTAGTGAGTGGGCAGATGCGTGGCAAATGCAGTATAATATAGATAAATATGAGGTTATCCACTTTGGCGGCAAAAACAAGGGGGCAGATTATTATCTCAATGGGGTTAGGTTAGGGGGAGGTGCAACGAGACCTGGGCGTCCTTGTACACCGGTCACTGAAAGTTGGCTTACAGGTACAGCAGGCAGTGAAGAAAGCTAATGGAATGTTGGCCTTCATAACAGGAAGATTCCAGTATAGGAGTAAAGAGGTTCTTCTGCAGTTGTATAGGGCTCTGGTAAGACCACATATGGAGTATTGTGTACAGTTTTGGTCTCCTAATTTGAGGAAGGACATCCTTGTGATTGAGGCAGTGCAGTGATTTGGCCTCCACTGCCCTCTGTGGCAGGGAATTCCTCAAATTCACAACTCTCTGGGTGAAAATGTTTTTTTCTCACCTCAGTCTTAAATGGCCTCCCCTTTATTCTAAATTTGGCACCTGGTTATAATTTTTACGAGATTGATCCCTGGGATGGCGGGACTGTCATATGAGGAAAGATTGAAAAGACTAGGCTTGTATTCACTGGAGAAGGATGAGGGGGAACTTATAGAAACATAAAAATTATAAAAGGACTGGACAAGCTAGATGCAGGAAAAATGTTCCCAATGTTGGGCGAGTCCACAACCAGGGGCCACACACAGTCTTAGAATAAAGGGGAGGTCATTTAAGACTGAGGTGAGAAAAAACTTTTTCAACCAGAGAGTTGTGAATTTATGGAATTCTCTGCCACAGAGGGCAGTGGAGGCCAAGTCACTGGATGGATTTAAGAGAGAGTTGGATAGAGCTCTAGGGGCTAGTGGAGTCTAGGGATATGGGGAGAAGGCAGGCACGGGTTATTGATAGGGGACGATCAGCCATGATCACAATGAATGGCGGTGCTGGCTCGAAGGGCCAAATGGCCTCCTCCTGCACCTATTTTCTATGTTTCTATGTTAATCCGGAGGCCATGACCTCTGGTCCTAGACTACCAGTGGGGGAAAAGGGTCTGAATATCTACCCTAAAGTAGAATCCGTACTGAGCAGAACGTGAGCAACTAAGGCAGCCGGTAACAGAATATTGAGCACTCCAGAGAAAATCCAAAAGAGGGAATGAAAGCAGTCATAACAGAAAGACAGCAAAAAATGCCTTACCTTCACATGTTGGGACCTGGCCACTCCACCCTTGAACCTCACAATATCGAGTGGCCCTCCCCACCAATTGGTATCTAAAAAGGCAACAAAGAAAGCATTCATATCACAGCAACCTTAAAGACATCCAGTATTCAGCATTTAGCAACTATGATCTAGCATTTCAACATAAATCCCAGTTCCATATATTTTCAAATAGGTATTGGTTGTGTACCACAAAGATCCAATACTGCATCAGTACACTCTATTGGCAAAAATGCATAGGTGGCACAGTGGTAGAGTTGCTGCCTCACGGCGCCAGAGACCCGGGTTTGATCCTGACTATGGGTGATGTCTGTACAGAGTTTGTATGTTCTCGCCGTGACCGCTTGGGATTACTCCGGATGCTCCGGTTTCCTCCCACACTCCAAAGATGTACACGTTTGTAGGTTAATTGGCTTCTGTAAATTGTAAATTTTTCACCCAGAGAGTTGTGAAACATCCCCAAAATGCCAAGATGCTCCTGGTTTCCAGTTCTGTGGCACATGCCTGCATGTAGAAAGGACTGGAAGATTATTGCACATCTTTTGAGCCTCCAGCTTCATATCCCTCAGGACTTAATGTAATCAAGATAGTTAGATTTAGCTCTTAGGGCTAACAGGATCAAGGGATATGGGGAGAAAGCAGGAACAGGGTACTGATTTTGATCAGCCATGATCATATTGAATGGCAGTGCTGGCTCGAAGGGCCGAATGGCCTACTCCTGCACCTATTTTCTAGGTTTCACCCGAGCCACCCATAATGACGCAAGACCATCTCTTCAACAAGTGGCTGATGATGGCACGGCACACTGATATAACGACTTGGAAATTAAAATGAACAAAACCACTTTTCTATGAAACAAATACGCGAATACTCACCCAGCATCACAAGTAAATGTAACGGTACTGCCAAACGTATTGCTGGTGGTCGTGGCTTTCCCATTCAGAATTTCCCCAGGACTCCCACACGACCTTACTGTGTAAAATAAAAGGGTAGGAATGTTATCACTCCTCACGGCTCCCCTGGTAGAGCCGGCGTCTCGCGGCGCAGAGACCTCGGTTCAATCCTGGCCTCGGGTGCTGTCTGCGTGGAGTTTACACATTCTCTGAACTGCATGGTTTCCTTCCCACATCCCAAGCATGCAGGTTTGTAGGTTAATCGGACCTCTGTAAAATGCCCCTGGCATGTAGGGTGTGGATATTGTTTTTAAATGATAACACGGAACTGGTGTGAATGGTTGACCGATGGTCTCAATGGGCTGAAGGCTCAGTTTCCAAGCTGTATATTTCAATGAAAAAAAAAACGCTCTCAATACAATTAATTGAAAGAAAAGCAAAAAAAAAATAAGTGGGGAAATTGTAACTGTAGTTTATTTTCAACGGCGAGCAAGTAAACACAACGGCGAGCAAAGACTTAAACATAGCAGGTATGAGTGGTGCCCTGTGCATCAGTCGATATTGTAAATGCAGGCACTTGGCCCAGAATTAAGAGCGGAGGAACCCGAGCAGCAATTTCTGACTAATGAGGAGCATTTGTCAGCACTGGCTGTACTCAGCCTGTACTCGCTGGAGTTCAGAAGGACGAGGGGGCCCTCGTTGAAACATCGATTAGTGAAAGGCCTGGATAGAGTGGATCTGGAGAAGATGTTTCCACTAGTGGGAGAGTCTAGGACCAGAGGTTACAGCCTCAGAATTAAAGGACGTTTCTGTAGGAAGGAGATGAGGAGGCATTTCTTTAGTCACAGAGTGTTGAATCTATGGAAGTCATCGACTGTTTTTTAAGGCAGAGGTAGATAGATTCTTGAATGCCAGATGTTATGAGGGAAGGCAGGAGAATGGGGTGAGGAGGGAAAGATAGATCAGCCATGATTGAATGGCAGAGTTGACTTGATGGACCAAATGGCCTAATTCTGCTCCTATCACTTATGAACATAACTAAAGTTAGATCAGCAGGTATTCACATTTCCAACAGGGTTGGAAACTCATTGGAGATCTGCACAGAGCAGTTCCTCACATCCTTATAACTAGAGCCAGGATGTTTAGGCACTAAAAAAAAACTGAAATAGGCAGGCAAAAAAGGCAAAATAAAATTATAAAAAAGGCACTGAAAGGGCATTTATTGACAAAAAATGGCATAAAAGCATGTATTTCTACCACCAAAATATGATTACAGATGATAATAAAGGTATTCTACATTAAATGACCAAAGTTGCTTGGTTGCACATAATTACTAGCATTTTTATCAAATTATCTGGTGTTAAATTATGCTGTCAGACAGAATGTGCTTCCGTTGTGAGAAACCTTTTTCTACCTCAGCTGAGGTCACTGGTGCATACCAGAAACAAGCTACTGACTCTATATTCAACCAAGTTCATTTCTGGATATAGACACAAAATGGTGAAGTAATTCAGCGAGACAGGCAGTATCTCTGGGGAGAAGGTATGGGTGACATTTTGGGTTGACTGTTCAGGGATGCTGCCTGTTTCTCCGAGTTACTCCAACATTATGTGTCGATCTTCAGTGTAAACCAGCATCTGCAGTTCCTTCCTACTCCTTGCTGGAGGTGATGGGGCTGTAAGTAGATGGAAGTATCACATACTTACACTGACACCTGGCCTGAAGTTCTCCCCAGACGTTGCCATTACAAGTAATGGAAAATCTGCTTCCTGAGACCATAACATAACCGGGTATACAGCGGTAACGCACCGTGCTTCCACTTTCAAACGTAGGCGTTGAAATAAATTCATCCTCCAGCATGCCATTTTCCAAGGCTGGAGGCTTGTTGCAGTCACCTTAACAAAAAGAAAATAAGTCCATTTAATCAGTCGTCACGGTACATTCATACCGGGAAGACTTAAAGTTGCTGACATGAGAAGTGACAGATCGTGTGTCCTGGAGCAATAGTGGGAGTCGAATTTGGGATTGGACTCAACAAGCCTGCCCACCGTTGCACCCCAAAGAACGTGCTGGCTACTGATGCAGATGGGAATTCTAAGACAGACAACTAACTGTGGAAAGGTAAACAAAACTGACACTGACTACCTGAACCACAGTGGCCAAGAGGCAACAGACTCAACAAACACAAAATCCAATGACCAGATCGCCAGGCGAAGGTTCACATAAAAACAACAAATATTGCAACACAGGAGCAAGTTTCTCTTCTCACTCTTCAAGTTCAAGTTACATTTATTGTCACATGCACCAATTGGTGCAGTGAAATTTGAGTTACCATGCAGCCACACAAATAAAATAAAATGGGAAACGGTTCCCCCCCCCCCCCCACATAAAAATGACTAAAAGACCTCCAAAGACATTCTTTTTGAGACTAAAAATAACTAAAAGGGTGAAAGGACGGACAGCTGCTGGCGAGGCTGCCACACGCGATTATGGGCAGTCACTGGATCTTCCATTCCTCGTTGCTATATTATTAGCACGCAATATTCCCCATATCCTGAGATAGGATCCTTGTCCCCAATGAGTAATTACGGAATCAGGCAGAATAGAAATGCTGCATTTGGTCCACTTCACCCATGACATCCCTTGTGACCGTCCACGATGACCATCTAAACATTAGTCCTGTATCCCTCTGTGCCTTTCCTAACCAAATGCCTTTTAAATGTTGAAATTGTGCCTACCTCCACCACCTCATCTGGCTGAAGAAGGGTCTCAACCCAAAACAGCACCTATTCCTTTTCTCCAGAGACGCTGCCTGACCCATTGAGTTATTCGTGTCTGGTCTCATCTGACAGCCCATTTCACAAACTCCCGCGTGCAAAATGTGCAGCTTGGATCTCAGAATTCTCCCCAATCACCATCACCATTCCAGAGCCGTGCTCCAGGAAAAACTATCTACCCTAGAGAAACATAGAAAATAGGCGCAGTAGTCCATTCGGCCCTTCGAGCCTGCACCACCATTCAATATCATCATGGCTGATCATCTAACTCTGTACCCCCTCTATGGCAAGAATGTCCTTCCTCAGATTAGGAGACCAAAACTGTACTTAATACTCCAGATGTAGTCTCACCGAGACCCTGTACAACTGCAGTAGAACCTCCCTGTTCCTGTACTCAAATCCTTTTGCTATGAATGCTAACATACCATTCACTTTCTTCACTGCCTGCTGCACCTGCATGCCTACTTTCAATGACTGGTGTACCATGACACCCAGGTCTCGTTGCATCTCCCCTTTTCCTAATCGGCCACCATTCAGATAATAGTCTACTTTCCTGTTTTTGTCACAAAAGTGGATAACCTCACCTTTATTCACATTATACTGCATCTGCCATGCATTTGCCCACTCACCCAGCCTATCCAAGTCACCTTGCAGCCTCCTAGCGTCCTCCTCACAGCTAACACCGTCCCCCAGCTTCTTGTCATCCGCAAACTTGTATATGTTGCATTCAATTCCCTCGTCCAGATCATTGTAAACTAGACTAAGTGGGACCCGTTGTAACACAAAAATCCGCAAGAAAGGATATACCAACCGTGTTTTTTTTTAAATTTATTTTATACCCCCTGTTACCAGATCCTGGTACCATTTATATTTTAAATTACTATTGCACCTTATGCTTGTAATAGTTCCGTAAATGCAGACCACGTCTTTTGGAAGTGGTGCACTTTGTATTTTACTCAAGATTACAGCACCTATAGATCCTTGTGATGGGGTCAGTGATGTGTCAGGGAGACCATGGCTTTGGGTATGTTAACAGGGTCATGGTCCAAGGACACGTATAAGATGCCCAGGAGCTGCCTGTCCTGGTGTAGGGTCTCGACCCAATACTTATCCCTTGGCTTTCACAATCGCTGCCTAACCACCTAGAACCTGAATGAAGCAGGTCTGAAGAAGGGTCTTGACCCAAAATGTCACCCATTCCTTTTCTCCAGAGATGGTACCCGACCTGCTGAGTTACTCCAGCACTCTGTGAAACATAACCTATCCATGCTCTCCGCTGCCTGACCTGCTGAGTTACTCCAGCATTTTGTGCCTGTCTTCACAGAGTGCGCCTCGCAGTTTGTATATAACAAAGCGACAACAATGTCAGACAAAAAGGGACACATATTACAGAGTGTTCAAGAAGGAACTGCAGATGCTGGAAAATCGAAGGTACACAAAAAAGCTGGAGAAACTCAGCGGGTGCAGCCGCATCTATGGAGCGAAGGAAATAGGTAACGTTTCAGGCCGAAACCCTTCTTCAGACCGATGTTCAGTCTGAAGAAGGGTTTCGGCCCGAAACGTTACCTATTTCCTTCGCTCCATAGATGCTGCTGCACCCACTGAGTTTCTCCAGCCTTTATGTACACATATTACAGAATTCAGCAACGTAAAAGCCAAAGACCAGGACAGTGTCAACACCGCGTCCAGTAAGAACTAAAAATAACAAGGCAGAGGCACAACCCAAGGCCACATCAGTGTAGCAAGACAAGCCCAGAACAGCAAGACTGTCACAACAGGCACAGGAACTATGCAACAGGGGAAACTGTTTAATCTGTGCTGCCAAAGCATGACATCACCATAGTGGGACAGATCTCAAACAATGAAGAGACAGAGCACAGGAACTGGCCCTTCAACCCACAACGCCTGTGCCAAACACGAGTCAAGGTAAATCTCTCTTCAATCGGTATGTGATCAATTTCCCTCCATTCTATGTGCTTATCTAAAAGCATCTTAAACATTCCTATTGTATCCGCTTCCACCACCACGCCCAGCAGTGCGTTCTGGAGACCCACGACTCTGCATGCAAAGCTCTCCTCCCTCATAATAAACTACAGCCAGCAGTATTTGACATTTATAGCCTGGAGAGGTGGTGGGAAAAACAGGAGCACAGGGAAAGGTTCGGCCCTACGAGCCTGCACCACCATTCAATATGATCATGGCTGATCATCCAACTCAGTATCCCGTACCTGCCTTCTCTCCATACCCTCTGATCCCCTTGGCCACAAGGGCCACATCTAACTCCCTCTTAAATATAGCCAATGAACTGGCCTCAACTACCCTTTGTGGCAGAGAGTTCCAGAGATTCACCACTCTCTGTGTGAAAAAGGTTTTTCGCATCTCGGTTTTAAAGGATTTCCCCCTTGTCCTTAAGCTGTGACCCCCTTGTCCTGGACTTTCCCAACATCGGGAACAATCTTCCTGCATCTAGCCTGTCCAACCCCTTAAGAATTTTGTAAGTTTCTATAAGATCCCCTCTCAATCTCCTAAATTCTAGAGAGTATAAACCAAGTCTATCCAGTCTTTCTTCATAAGACAGTCCTGACATCCCAGGAATCAGTCGGGTGAACCTTCTCTGCACTCCCTCTATGGCAATAATGTCCTTCCTCAGATTTGGAGACCAAAACTGTACGCAATACTCCAGGTGTGGTCTCACCAAGACCCTGTACAACTGCAGTAGAACCTCCCTGCTCCTATACTCAAATCCTTTTGCTATGAAAACTAATATACCATTCGCTTTCTTCACTGCCTGCTGCACCTGCATGCCTATTTTCAATGACTGGTGTACCATGACACCCAGGTCTCGCTGCATCTCCCCTTTTCCTAATCGGCCACCATTTAGATAATAGTCTGCTTTCCTGTTTTTGCCACCAAAATGGATAACCTCACATTTATCCACATTATACTGCACCTGCCAAACATTTGCCCACTCACCCAGCCTATCCAAGTCACCTTGCAGTCTCCTAGCATCCTCCTCACAGCTAACACTGCCCCCCAGCTTAGTGTCATCCGCAAACTTGGAGATATTGCCTTCAATTCCCTCATCCAGATCATTAATATATATTGTAAATAGCTGGGGTCCCAGCACTGAGCCTCGCGGTACCCCACTAGTCACTGCCCGCCATTGTGAAAAGGACCAGCTTACTCCTACTCTTTGCTTCCTGTTTGCCA
Organism: Leucoraja erinaceus; assembly: GCF_028641065.1. Classification (NCBI taxonomy): domain Eukaryota; kingdom Metazoa; phylum Chordata; class Chondrichthyes; order Rajiformes; family Rajidae; genus Leucoraja; species Leucoraja erinaceus. Next base: position 33,212,642 of record NC_073400.1, on the reverse strand, counting down.
GCCAGTTCTCTATCCACATCAATACTGAACCCCCAATGCCGTGTGCTTTAAGTTTGTATACCAATCTCTTATGTGGGACCTTGTCGAAAGCCTTCTGGAAGCCTAGATACACCACATCCACTGGTTCTCCCCTATCCACGCTACTAGTTACATCCTCGAAAAATTCTATAAGATTCGTCAGACATGGTTTACCATTCGTAAATCCATGCTGACTTTGTCCAATGATTTCACCACTTTCCAAATGTGCTGCTATCCCATCTTTAATAACTGACTCTAGCAGTTTCCCCACTACCGACGTTAGACTAACTGGTCTGTAATTCCCCGTTTTCTCTCTCCCTCCCTTCTTAAAAAGTGGGGTTACGTTTGCTACCTGCCAATTCTCAGGAACTACTACAGAATCCAAAGAGTTTTGAAAGATTATTACTAATGCATCCACTATTTCTGGAGCTACTTCCTCAAGTACTCTGGGATGCAGCCTATCTGGCCCTGGGGATTTATTGGCCTTTAATTCATTCAATTTACCCAACACCACTTCCCGACTAACCTGGATTTCACTCAATTCCTCCAACTCCTTTGATCCGCGGTCCCCTGCTATTTCCGGCAAGATTATTTATGTCTTCCTTAGTGAAGATGGAACCAAAGTAGTTATTCAATTGGTCCGCCATATCCTTGTTCCCCATGACCAACTCACCTGTTTCTGACTGCAAGGGACCTACATTTGTTTTAACTAATCTCTTTCTTTTCACATATCTATAAAAACGTTTGCAGTCAGTTTTTATGTTCTCTGCCAGTTTTCTTTCATAATCTATTTTTCCTTTCCTAATTAAGCCCTTTGTCCTCCTCTGCTGGTCTCTGAATTTCTCCCAGTCCTCTGGTATGCTGCTTTTTCTGGCTGATTTGTACGCATCATCCTTCGCTTTGGTACTATCCCTGATTTCCCTTGTTATCCACGGATGCACTACCTTCCCTGATTTATTCTTTTGCCAAACTGGGATGAACAATTTTTGTAGTTCATCCATGCAGTCTTTAAATGTCTTCCATTGCATATCCACCGTCAACCCTTTTAGAATTAATTGCCAGTCAATCTTGGCCAATTCACATCTCATACCCTCAAAGTTACCTTTCTTTAAGTTCAGAACCATTGTTTCTGAATTAACAATGTCACTCTCCATCCTAATGAAGAACTCAACCATATTATGGTCACTCTTGCCCAAGGGGGTGCATACAACAAGACTGCTCACTAACCCTTCCTCATTACTCAATACCCAGTCTAGAATAGCCTGCTCTCTCGTTGGTTCATCTGCATGTTGATTTAGATAACTATCCCGCATACATTCCAAGAAATCCTCTTCCTCAGCACCCCTGCAAATTTGATTCACCCAATCTATATGTAGATTGAAGTCACCCATTATAAATAACTGTTTTGCCTTTGTCGCACGCATTTCTAATTTCCTGTTTGATACCACCTCCAACTTCACTACTACTGTTAGGTTGCCTGTACACAACACCCACCAGAATTTTCTGCCCCTTAGTGTTTCGCAGCTCTACCCATACCGAATCAGTTGCCATCTTATTGAATACTTGTTCAAGGGACCAATTGGGGGGAGAGTTCCTTTCACAGCTTGTGGAGAGTCTGTGCCGGGGTAAGGTTGCGGGGAGGGCAGGAACGTTGAGAAGGAGGGGGTCGGGGATAATGCCAGTAACTCACTCACTGCTGCTGCGGCACTCGGGTGTGAAGCCACCGCATTGTAGCGAGGGATAGAAGCAGCTTGAGTAGCTGCGAGCGGCCGCCAGGACCCGAAAACAGAACTGGCCGCCACTTCAGTGCCTTTTCACCTTTGGCAGTGCTCTCCGTCTGAACAGGAGCAAGGTTTTTAGACGGGGAGATGCCAGAGGTGAGCGGGGAGGCTGCCGGTTCCGGGGAGCTACTTCTCTTCCCCCCTCCCCCCAATTTGGTGGCTCTGTGCAAGGAGCATCACCAGTGGGTTACTCCAACTTTACCCCGGGCCAGACTCCCCAAACGCTGTGAAAGGAACTCTCCCCCCACCCCGGGAAATAAGGTATTTTAAAACATATAGCACCAAGATATGTACTAAACACATTAATGGTACACAAACTCAATTTTTCTCTTTGTTTCCCCAAGATACTCTTCAGATAATGGCAATTGATATTTGAAAAACCCGCCAAGAAACTAGCTCTGCGCATGCGCAGTACAGCCAAGGCAGAATTTCAGCTGCCTTCAGCCCCGCTTGTCATTGACGGCTTGAAGCAGCACCGACGGCACGTGGGCTGCACAGACTTTCGCATGTTGCAAGTGCTGCTGGTGAAAGGCACGGAGAGTTATGCCTACCTAAGAGATCGATCTCTAAGATAGGCATAATTCTCCCAAGCCTTTACTATTTATATTTAGTAATGATCATTTTATAATTTTAGTCAGGGTAGGCAATACCTACCTTACCTACCCTGACAGCACGTGCCTGCCCGAAACATCACCCATTTCTTCTCTTCGGATGCTGCCTGTCCCACTGAGTTACTCCAGCACTTTGTGTCTATCTTCGGTTTAAACCAGCATCTTAGGTCCCTTCTTAAACATAGAACTTAGGGCTAATAGAATGAGTTAGATATAACTCTTAGGGCTGACGGAGCAAGTTATATATAGCTCTTTGGGTTAACGGAATCAAGGGATATGGGGAGAAAGGAACAGGGTACTGATTTTGTATGATCAGCCATAATCATATTGAATGGCAGTGCTGGCTCGAAGGGCCGAATGGCCTACTCCTGCACCTATTTTCTATGTTCCTTCCCCCGGCAGCTTCACTTCCACTTGTCCGTCCTCATCCATCGGTTGTCGCCATCACCGACTGCCACACAGAATCTCTCCACTATCACCGCCGGTTTCTCTCCAGACGTCTCCGTGGCTCCCACCCACGCCCCAGCCGCAGGCTCCGGCCTCCAGTTCTCAGCAGGTGCCACCCTGGTCACCCCACAGTCTGCCGACAAGCGCCTGCCAATGCAGACTGTCGGGAAGCAGCAACACGTAGGTGCCTTCATTGGTGGAGGGGGTCAGCATCTGTGATGGACCGGGCAGTGTCCAACACTCTCCGTCATCTCCTTGTTCCTGGGCCAGTCAGTATACTATCTACAATTTATCTGCATTCAGTACGTCTCCAATTTCTACAGATGCAACTTATCGAGATCCACCACAATTTAGTTTGGCAACAGCTCTGCCCAAGACTTGTTAGAAATTGCATAGTTGTGATCACACACACACAGACCAGCATCTCCCTGCCTACACTTCCCACCCATGTACTTGTCCAAGTGTATTTTAAATTATATTCCAGTGCCTTGCCTCACCTACCTCGTCTGCCAGCTTGTTCCATACACCCATCATTTGTGGGAAAAGTCACCTCGGGTTCCTGTTAAATCTCCCCTCCCATCTTAAAGTCACGTCCCCTGGTCCTTGTTCCCCTACTCTGGGCGAGACGCTCCGTGCATTCACGGTGTCTACTGCTCGGTCTGTGTCCTTCTCTGCACTCCCTGGTGTGCCCATGCACGGTGGTTTACTGCACCTCAGCACAGCAGCGCCCACAACTAACTCACCACACCCCCTCCCCCCTCCACAACAAGGCGCGCTCCCGTGCCCCACCAGAGCGCGCGCCCCCCGCCACAACAAGGCGCGCTCCCGTGCCCCACCAGAGGCGCGCCCCCCGTCACAACAGGGCGCGCCCCCCCGCCACAACAAGGCGCGCTCCCGTGCCCCACCAGAGGCGCGCCCCCCGCCACAACAAGGCGCGCTCCCGTGCCCCACCAGAGGCGCGCCCCCCGTCACAACAAGGCGCGCTCCCGTGCCCCACCAGAGGCGCGCCCCCCGCCACAACAAGGCGCGCCCCCCGCCACAACAAGGCGCGCTCCCGTGCCCCCCTCGTAATCCAAGGCGCATTCCCGATAATCGCCCTCACATCGCGACCCTGATAACGGCCCTTTCCTCTCCCCTCCCCTCCCCCCCCCTTACCCCCCGCCCGCCCCCCCCCCCCCTTACCCGCCGCGCGCCCCCAGCACGTTGCCCCCCCGCGCGCCCCCCACTTACCCCCCCCCTTACCCCCCAGTTGCCCCCCCCCCCCCCCCCCTTACCCCCCCCCCCCTTGCCCCCCCAGTGCCCCCCCCCCCCTTACCCCCCCCGCGCCCCCCCCCACCCCCCCCCGCCCTTACCCCCCCCGCGCGCCCCCAGTGCCCCCCCCCCCTTACCCCCCCGCGCGCCCCCAATGCCCCCCCCCCCCCCTTACCCCGCGCGCGCCCCCAATGCCCCCCCCCCCCTTACCCCCGCGCGCGCCCCCAGTGCCCCCCCCCCCCCTTACCCCCCCCCCGCCCTTACCCCCCCCGCGCCCCCGTACCCCCCCCCCCCCCTTACCCCCCGCGCGCCCCCCCCCCCCCCCCTTACCCCCCCCGCGCCCCCAGTGCCCCCCCCCCCTTACCCCCGCGCCCCCCAGTGCCCCCCCCCACTTACCCCCCGCGCGCCCCCAGTGCCCCCCCACTTACCCCCCCGCGCGCCCCCAGTGCCCCCACCCTTACCCCCCAGTGCCCCCACCCTTACCCCCCAATGCCCCCACACTTACCCGCCGCGCGCCCCCAGCACGTTGCCGCCATCGTCGCCATCAGCAACAGCATCGACGCCGCCATATCCTCAGCCGGAAATGACCTGCCAACAGAGGAGCGCACCGCCAGTTATACCCCGGCCGGCCGCGGGCGGAAATGGGTGCGGCCTACGCGTGCGCACTGCGGATTGCGACGCCTGGACACCGCCATGTTTTATCCTGGCACGCTACAGGGTGGGCGGGGCCAGTGGGGTCAGCGCTCCAGCCTACAAGCGTTAACAACAAGGAACTGCAGGGAGACATAACAGCTGGAGAAGCCCAGCGGGTGCGAGGCAACATCTATGGAGAGAAGGGATAGGCGACATAGAAAATAGGTGCAGGAGGAGGCCATTCGGCCCTCCGAGCCAGCACCACCATTCATTGTGATCATGGCTGATTGTCCCCAATCAATAACCCGTGCCTGCCTTCTCCCCATATCCCTTGACTCCACTAGCCCCTAGAGCTCTATCTAACTCTCTCTTAAATCCATCCAGTGTCTTGGCCTCCACTGCCCTCTGTGACAGGGAATTACACAAATTCACAACTCTCTGGGTGAAAAGGTTTTTCTCACATTTCATCAAAAGTAAGGCATTATTAACTTACTTTTGATGAAATTCAGCGAGCAAACGCGATAATTCCCGATATTTTGGACCTTTAAATCTCCACAGCAAATGTCTGCTAAGCACTTCCGTTGTTTTTCCACCTTCAGTTACCTCTTGTAATTACCTTACTTTCTATCTTTTTTCTTTGTATAGGGCTCTGGTAAGACCACATCTAGAGTATTGTGTACAGTTTTAGTCTCCTAATTTGTGGAAGGACATCCTTGTAATTCCTTTGTAGGGAATAGAGTCCTTACAGGAAGCAGGATGAAAACAAGTGTAGTCCAGATAACCATGGGAGTCAGTGGGTTTGTAGTACATGTCGGTCAGTAGTCTGTTGCCTGCGATGGAGATGGTGAGGTCTAGAAACGGTAGGGAGTTGTTGGTGAATGAGTGCCGGATGGAAGTTAGTGGTGAAATGGATGGAGTCCCAGTGGGGGAACCAATTATTCTGCAAGTAAGAATTTCATTGTTCCATCTGGGAGATATGACAATAAAACACTCTTGACTCTTGATATCGAAAGGGGACCCAGTGGGGGCTGCCTGCTGCTACGTGCACTGGCAGGCCTGGTTCACCACTGTGAGCAGAAAATCAACTTTTTGTAACTTTGTCAGAAAGGTGGTGACTCTTGTGTACTACCTAGATGAGGTCTGCTGTATGATATTACCAGATTGTATGCATGACAAAGCATTTCACTGGACCTAGGCACATGTGACAATAAAGTATCACTGAATCATTAATTAATCTCCTAACTACAACCTTGACAATTTTCCATTGTGAGATCAACGGAATGCTGGTTTGTAGAATAAAAGACATTACAAGCAGTATATGAAGCTTATATTTTAAAGTCATCATTGGAACATAAAACTGCATCAATATTCAATTTTGCTGATCCAGGTCATGAAATCAGCAAATATGTACAGTATATTAAACTGGAAAATACTACAAATGCACAAGAGGACATTCCTCGTCTGATTAATGAATTTACAAAATGTGTTTATATTCCCAGGTGGCTCCAGAGGAAAGCAGCAATGTTGGGCCATGCAGATTATTAGTTCAGAGACAAAGTTTAAAGAAGCAAGTGCTGTTTGATTACAATAAAAACATACATTTCTAATTGTTCCGTTTCCACTTTATAATCTGATGTTTGCAGCTAGTTACATTCACTGAGAAAAACAATGAAACAATACTAATATTTCTGTCAAACCAGCTGCACCGGAAATGCTTGTACAGGTATCAAAGTTACATCTTAAGTGTTCTAAGCTATTCATTTTTTATAAGCACCTGTTGAGCTGCTGTATAACTGTGGTCCCATGAAGAAGCAGAACGAGGGGAATGTTTCGTAGACAATAATTCCATTGACTGAGGATAGTGGTGTTCACTGCTACGTTGGAATATACCATCGCAAACTGCAGTTAAAATGAGATAAGGGAAACACCATGTGCAACCAGTCCAAGATTAAAAATAAGTAAATATTTCCACATTATTCACAACTTTCATATAGAAAAAAGTCCTTTATATTTGAAACAGAAGGAAATAGCATACAGAGCTTGATTGGGCCAGATTCATATTTAATAGTAAAGTGGAAAATTACTGGCCACGGCGATTTTCATGTGTGATTTCCAGTCTACACAATGACACTTCATAATGGAAAAACTCAAAATATATTAGCTTCTAAATACAATTCAAGGCAAAATATTTTATTTCTGTAGGAAAAAAAACTTGATATTCTTCATCTGAAAATGTACCCGTTTCTTCAATGTAATGTCTGGAGATAATATGCCGAGTTCCAGCACAGAACAGCATGTTTCAGAGCAGTCCGGAATCGGATGGTGCCAGGCCTCACAATTCATCATGTGAATATACTAAATGCACATAAAAATATTACTTCAACTTAAAATAATTACTTAACAAAATTAAAAAGCATATCAAAGATACAGAATCAAACTCAAATAAGCAATGTTGGTTTATTTTACAGATCAACAGCATTTTACAGATCAACGATGACTGCCGAGGACAATAGACGATAGGTGCAGGAGTAGGCCATTAGGCCCTACGAGCCAGCACCACCATTCAATATGATCATGGCTGATCATCCACAATCAGTACCCCATTCCTGCCTTCTCCCCATATCCCCTGACTCTGCTATCTTTAAGAGCCCTTTCTAACTCTCTCTTGAAAGTATCCAGAGAACCTGCCTTCACCACCCTTTGAGGCAGAGAATTCCACAGACTCATAAGTGAGTGAAAAATACTTTCCTCGTCTCCGTTCTGAACAGCTTACACCTTATTCTTAAACTGTGGCCCCTGGTTCAGGAATACTGAGGTTTGGAGGGATATGGGCCAAACGCGCGTAGCAGGTGGGACTAGTGTACTGTTGATGGGGCATGTTGGTCTTGTTTTATCTTTGCACCCAAATACCACCTGCATCCTCTCATGGACTCACAGATCAGCAAAAGAGAATATTAAGAAAATGCAGGGATATGAAAGTGGCAATGAGTTCTACAGATTAACTACCATCTTACTAAAGATGTTCCTCCTTGCAAAATGCTGGAGTAACTCAGTGGGTTAGACAGCAGCTCCGGAGAACAAGGATAGCTGGTGTTTCTGTCTGTCCCCTTCTCCAATCTGAAGAAGGGTCCCAACCTAAAGAGGATCCCGAACCGTCAACCACCTATATTCTCAGGGAACGCTGCCATACCTGCTGAGTTACTCCAGCACTGTGTGTCTTTTTTCGTGGATCGGTGACGTCTCGGGTCGGAACCCTTCTTCAGACTATTCGAGGTTGGGATCCTTCTTCAGACTGCAGAAGAGTCCTGACCCGAAACACCACCTATCCATGTTCTCTAAAGATGGTATTTGACCCACTGAGCTAATCCAGCATTGAGTGTTTCTTTTTCATAAACTACCATCTGCAGTTCCTCATGTCTACAGATTACAAGATAATTTAGAGATTTTAAATGATTTAAACATTTGACCAGATAGATTGAGAAAGGCTAGTTCCTCTGCTGAGACTAGCGAACAAGGGTTCATAAAATCAGAACCGACAATTCAGCTGTCAAACCACAGACGGTGGTAAATTTGAATTCTAAAAACAATTTGCAGAAGCCAATTAACCTACAAAATCTGTTTATCTTTGGAGTGTGGGAGGAAACCCGAGCACCCGGAGAAAAGCAAGGGAGAACGTACAAACTCTGTACAGACAGCACCACAGTCAGGATCGAACCCGGGTCCCTGGCGCTGTAAGGCAGCAACGTTATCGTTGCACCACCGTGCCGCCCATAAATACAATACATTACCATCTGAAAGTTCTTACCCAAGATGATGAGCAGCCCATACCACTGACCTGCAGGAGGGAAACATTAAATTTTAATTAAATCTGAGTACGTAATAATGAAAGCTTTGCCAGTACCTGTATTTAGGCGGATAACACATACGGGGATGATAGATGCATGGACATATGTAAAATTGAACAGGGGAAGGGAATTTAGAAATATCGATCATCTGATAATCCATTTCAGTCACTAATTCCCACCTTCACCCATATCCCCCATCTCTTCAGCATTAACAAAAGCATCCTCCTCCTCCTTCAATATATTTAATGACTTGACCTTCACTGCCACAGGGGAGAGACTGCACAGGTTCAGACCTCTCGGGTGAAGACATTTCTCCTGATAATTCTAAATGGCAAAGCCCACATGCAGGAAGGAACTGCAGATGCTGGTTTATACCGATAATAGATGCAAAATCCTGGAGTGACTCAGCGGGACAGGCAGCATCTCTGGAGAGAAGGAATGGGTGACGTTTCGGGTCGAGACCCTTCTTCACTGAGTCAGTCTGAAGAAGGGTGTCAACCCGAAAAGTCATCCATTCCTTCTCTCCAGAGATGTGGCATACAATGTATCCTGCTTCCAGATCTCCAGCTATTGCTATTGCTCTCTCTGCATCTAGTTCATCGGGTCTTTATTTTCCCTTGTCCGTCTAGTTAGTCAAGTCAAGTCAAGTTTATTTGTCACATACACATACGAGATGTGCAGTGAAATGAAAGTGGCAATGCTCGAGGACTTTTGTGCAAAACGCCAAACAACCAAATGGCAACGGAGGCGTTTGCCTGACCGTAGCAGCTGGAACAGTCCGTTGCAGGGGTGGAAGGGGTCTCTCATGATATTGTTGGCTCTGGAGTTGCACCTACTGATGTATAGTTCCTGCAGGGGGGCAAGTGAAGTTCCCATAGTGCGTTCGGCTGAACACACTACTCTCTGCAGAGCCTTCTTGTCCTTGGCAGGGCAATTCCCAAACCAGATGATAATGTTCCCGGACAAGATGCTTTCCACCACCGCTGCGTAGAAGCACTGGAGGATCCTCGGAGACACTCTGAATTTCCTCAATTGCCTGAGGTGGTAAAGGTGCTGCCTTGCCTTACTCACGAGTGCTGAGGCGTGTGATGCCCATGTCATATCCTCGGAGATGTGGACTCCTAGATATTTAAAACAGTTCACCCTATCCACAGGATCCCCATTCATCCTCAATGGAGTGTACGTCCTCGGATGATTATCTTTTCACTTTGCTCATTTCCCCCAGCCCTTCTCCCCCTCTAGTTTCCTCTACCCTTTCCTGGTTTCAACTTACCCCTACATCCTGCTATACACTGTCAATCTCTCCTGCTCTTTCTCAGTCTTGAAGGGGTCCCAATCTACAATGTTGTCTTATCCTTCTTCGTTGACAGATGCTGCTGGACCTGCCCAGTTCTTCCAGCGTTCTGATATTTTTTTATGGAAGTTATACTGTGCTTAACAAATACGACTGTTTTTTGAATAATAAATTGCCAGAGTGGATAAAGCAGAACCATTGGATGTAATATATCTGAATATTCATTGGGGATTTCTCTCACAATGTAGGGATTTTAAACCCTTTATACTGAATCATCTTAACTGCAAATATTTTGGATCAATGTTTCTTGTCTATATTTAACAAACATTAACTAGATTACAATTTAAACCTGTGCTAGTAACCCAATCATGAGTCTAAGTACTTAATAAATTATAACACCACCTACAATAAAGACTTGCGTACTTACCTTGCTTATTTGAAACATAAAGAAACCACTGACAATTGTAATTCTGTTTTACAATTTGATTCCAATGTTAGACACAAAAAGCTGGAGTAACTCAGCGGGACAGGCATCATCTTTGGAGAGAAGGAAGGGGTGACGTTTTGGGTCTGAACCAGTCTGAAGAAGGGTCTTGATCCGAAACGCCACCCATTCAATCTCTCCAGAGATGCTGCCTGTCCCATTGAGTTGCTCCAGCATTTTGTATCTACCTTTGGATTAAACCAGCATGTGCAGTTCCTTCCTACACATTGATTCCAAAGTTGTCAGATATCAAAAATGTATTTGCACAAATAAGTGCAGTCTTGAAATCAAAAACAGAAATAGAAAATGGTGGAAGGACTCGGGACTCATCCATAGAGAGGGAAATACTCAAGAGGCCAGACAGGTGAGTGTGGGAGTGGGACAGAGAACTCAAGTGGCAGCAAGTGAAAGCTCGGCGTGATCCTTGCGGTTTAATAGTCACCCAATCTCCAATAGAAAACACTGACTACAACTCACTGAAGTGAAAGGACAAGTGAACTGCTGCTTTACATGGATAGTCATAGACACAAAATGCTGGAATAACTGGACGATAGGGTTCTTAAAGATAGCAGAGTCAGGGGATATGGGGAGAAGGCAGGAACGGGGTACTGATTGGGGATGATCAGCCACGATCACATTGAATGGCTGTGCTGGCTCGAAAGGGCCAAATGACCTACTGCTGCACCTATTGTCTATAACTCAGAGGGACTGGCAGCATCTTGTGTCTATCTTTGGTTGAAACCAACATCTGCATCTCCTTCATTCATTCACATGGATAGTCTGTCCATTGGATGGGAAACTGCCCGAGATGGTTTGTGGAGATGGAGCAGATAACTGCAGCTGCCCAACTCTGAAAGTTGAGGATACAGGTTATGTTGAGGGCAGAGTCTCATGGTGGTGGTGGACATCGGACACGGCGGGGAGGGTGGGAGGCAAAGGCATGAGGATCGTTGTTACGGCTGGGAAGGGAGGGGAAGAGCAGCTGCACAGAATATAGGAGCTGCAAATGGAGTATCCCGTTCCAACTTTCTCCCTTATATCCCTTCATGAATCTAAATCCAAAAACAGTATCAAGCTCTTCAATCACCCTCTGTGATCTTATTTATCATTTCAGTCTTAAATGGCATTTATCTGTCATTTAAATGGACTTTCATTGACTGTAATCCTGGAGGACATCCATCCATCCATCCATCTTGCATCTAATCTGTCTTGTCCCGATAGAATTTGTGGTGTTCTATGAGATTCCCTCAACCTCTAGTGAATAGAAGCTTCTTCATATGCCAGTCCTGCTATCAGGAATTAGTCCACTGGAACTTTTCTGATCTCATTCACCAGCGAGAATATCCTTCTTTAGATAAGGAGATGAAAACTGCATACAAGATGGGGTTTTATTAATGTGCTGAACTACTGCAACAAATATTTATTGATGCGTAAAGAAGATGATGTGGCCTGTTTTTTGCACTTACCAACATTCCTTCCTGCCTGACTGCCTGGTGCTGAAACGAGAAGAAAGGAATGGTTAGGCTGATCTTATGAAAATTGCCTAACATTTAGCAGCTGTCTAATGCATACAACATGCTATTAGGGTTTAAATAGTGGAATACCATAACAATTGCAATAAAATGACTTACCACCACCTTCTAAAGGGCAATAAAGAATGAACAATAATTTGAGCGGCACGGTGGCACAGCAGTAGAGTTGCTGCCTTACAGGGCTTGCACCACCAGAGACCCGGGTGCTTGTCCGTACGGAGTCTGTACGTTCTCCCTGTGACCGCGTGGGTTTTCTCCGATTAATTGGCTTGGTTGTTGTGTAAATTGTCCCTAGTGTGTGCAGGGTAGTGTTAATGTGCGGGGATCGCTGGTCGGTGCAGACCCGGTGGGCCGAAGGGCCTGTTTCTGTGCGGTTTCTCTAAACTAAACTAAATTAAATGTTAAGATACCAAATTAATTTCATGGTGGGTACTTTAAGGTGTTACAGTTTCCACAAGATAACAATTTACTTGGACATTTTGCCAAAGGAGATGCTGGAGGTTGAGATGCAGATTAATTAAAAATTGATAATGGGGATGAATTTGAAAAGATGGCGACTTAAAATATCAAATAAATTTTCCTGACCGGATAGGATGTACAACAGGCTCCAGGCTGAGGTCAAAGTTGCAGAGGTACTAGCAATAAGTTGCTGAACTTTTGTACTTACTGAGGACTGGAGAAGTGAAATTAGCGGCCAGTTCGGTTAACCTTGGTCGTGAGAAATCATTCCGAATCAATAACCCAGGGGAGAATTAGCAGCCACGAATGTGGGGACCACTGAGGGAAAGGTCTTGACCCAAATCGTCACCCGTTGTTTCTCCCAGGGATGCTGCCTGTCCCGCTGAGTTACTCCAGCATTTTGTATCTACCTACTGAGGGAAGGTGAGTGCCAGAAGGGTTCTGAAGGCAAATACTATACAACTAACGAATATGATGGAGAGTTTTATCAGAGTAATAAAGATGGGGTGGCACAGCAGTAGAGTTGCTGCCTGACACCATTTACAGTGCCAGTTTTGCCCACTAATCTCCAATGTGGGACTTTATCAAAGGTTTTCCGAAAGTCCAGGTACACTACATACACTGGCTCTCCCTTGTCCATTTTCCTAGTTACATCCTCAAAATATTCCAGAAGATTAGTCAAGCATGAATTCCCCTTCGCAAATCCACACTGACTCGGACCGATCCTGTTACTGCTATCCAAATGAGCCGCTATTTCATCTTTAATAATTGACTCCAGCATATTCCCCACCACTAATGTCAGGCTAAGATCCAAATAGAGTACAGGAAATATATTATTCCCAATACCATAAGGGCCAAGAACCAGAATACCAAAAGAACACTAAATGAAGTTGAATAGAAAAATGTGCAAAAAGTGGAATGAGGAAAGATACTTTTAATGCAGAATCATTGTAACCTGGAATTCACTTTAAGGGGAACTTCAAACGTGCTCAAGGGGAATCCAGAAAAGTAATTAAAAAGCATTGCCAGCATACAGGGAGAGGGCAAGGTGGAATGATTTAACATTGATTCAATAGGCTAAATATTTATAGAATTCCCTGCCGATTTATGGAATTCCCTGCCATGGAGGGCAGTGGAGGCCAAGTCACTGGATGGATTTAAGAGAGTTAGATAGAGCTCTAGGGGCTAGTGGAGTCAAGGGATATGGGGAGAAGGCAGGCACGGGTTATTGATAGGGGACGATCAGCCATGATCACAATGAATGGCGGTGCTGGCTCGAAGGGCCGAATGGCCTCCTGCACATATTTTCCATGTTTTCTATATTTCTATGTTTAATGGCCTCCTCCCTTGCAGTAACGTTTCTGTCATTCCAAATGAAGATTTCTGTGCACTAAGGAGGGAAGGGATCCCTTACGCAGTAAAGATGCAGGCTAATACAATCATCAACAAGCGAGTACTAATGTTTGCTTTATGAGGAACAGAATGGCAAGTGCAGAAGTCATTATCAAACATTGTTTGGTCACTGTGGTACTGAGTGTTGTTGATTTTACATCATCTAAAGGAAAGAGAGGATGCAATGATAATTTGCAAAGATGGTCCAGAAATGTGAGAGAGAGAGAGCGAGAGCAAGAGACAACATACAAATTTGGCAAGAATTAAATTGTTTCTATTTATTCATTGTTTACTATTTCAAAATTAATGGCATTGGCAAACTTTGAAATGCTGTCTGTATTCCCACCCAGATCATTAGCAAGCTTCAAAACAAGGTTGTTCTTTTTAGCACCCGTACACAATGAAGATGCAGGTTAACAAGGTCACCTAAGACTGGGGTCTCGACCCGAAACGTCACCTATTCCTTCTCTACATAGATGCTGCCTCATCGCTGTTCCTCCAGCATTTTTTTGTTGACCTAGCAAGCAGTAGTGTTTGCTTTCTGAGAGACAGAATGACAAGTGCAGACATTATGCTCAATTATATCAAACCTTTGCTGGCACACTTGTGGTACTGAGTGTAGTTCTAGCAATAACATCTAAAAGAAAGAGAGAGGATGGAAAGAAGATTTATAAAGATGATGTCAGAATTTTGCAGTTAAAACTATTAGGAAACTCCGAGATTCCTTAGCTCGACAACACTACCCAGAGCCCTACCATTCACTGTGAAGTTCCTACCCTGGCGTGATGCCACAAAATGCAACATCTCTGGGGGCGGCACGGTGGGCGCAGCGGTAGAGTTGCTGCTTTACAGCAATTGCAGCGCCAGAGACCTAGGTTCCATCCCGACTGCGGGTGCTGTCTGTACAGAGTTTGTACCTTCTCCCCGTGACCTGCGTGGGTTTTCTCCGAGATCTTCGGTTTCCTCCCACAGAGGTACAGTTTTGTAGGTTAATAGGCGTGGTATAAGTGTAAATTATCCCTAGTGTGTGTAGGATAGTACTCATATGCGGGGATCGCTGGTCGGGCCTGTCCTGATGGCTGATGGACCTGTTTCCACTCTGTAAACTAAACTAAACTAAAACGAATCTTGCACTTATCTGCTTTAAACTCCATTAGCCACTCCTCAGCCCACTTATGATCAACATCTTGTTGTAATTTTGAGTTTGATTTGACAATAGACAACAGACAATAGGTGCAGGAGTAGGCCATTCGGCCCTTCGAAACCAGCACCGCCATTCAATGTGATCATGGCTGATCATCCACAATCAGTACCCCGTTCCTGCCTTCTCCCCATACCCCCTGACTCCGCTATCTTTAAGAATCCTATCTAGCTCTCTCTTGAAAGTAGATTTGATTGAATTAATGTACAGTATTATCCGATCTGTTCGAATAGCTTGCAAAACACAGCTTTTCACTGCACCTCAGTACACATGGCAATAAAAACCTAAACCTAAGATGTGATGGGACTTAGTTCAACACTCAATTTAAGATGACATGTCCTACAGTTCAACACTCTCTCTCTCTCAGTAATGTGTACACATCTCAGTCTAGTAGTCCCCTCCGGAGTGGGACCTAATATCAGGGCCAATTCATAAGATGAGTGCAAGCTCTCAGTCAAGGTAGACAAAATGTTTCAAGATAGCTTAATTTAGTTTGGTTTATAGTCACATGTACTGAGGTACAGTGAAAAGCTTTATGTCGTGTGCGATCCAGTCAGCGGAAAGGCTGTACATGATTACAATCGAGCTCTCCACAGTGTACAGA
Source organism: Leucoraja erinaceus (assembly GCF_028641065.1). Taxonomy (NCBI): domain Eukaryota; kingdom Metazoa; phylum Chordata; class Chondrichthyes; order Rajiformes; family Rajidae; genus Leucoraja; species Leucoraja erinaceus. The sequence goes on along the minus strand of NC_073400.1, from coordinate 33,197,090 downwards.
TGCAGGATAAAGGGAATAACATTCAGTGCAAAGTAAAGTTCAGCAAAGTCCGATTAAAGCTAGTCCAAGGGTCTCCAATGAGGAGATGGCAGCTCAAGACCGCCCTCTCATTATTACTAGGATGGTTCATTTGCCTGATAACAGCTGGGAAGAAACTGTCCCTGAATCTGGAGGTGTGCGTTTTCACACTTCTGTACCTCTTGCCCGCTGGGAGAGGGGAGAAGAGGGCATGACCGGGGTGAGACTGGTCCTTGATGATGCTGCTGGCCTTGCCGAGGTGGGGTGAAGTGTAGATGGAGTAAATGGAAGGGAGACAGAAACGCAGTCTCCAATCCAAATAATCTAAAAATCCATTGAATGCTACAAATAATTTAGAGTTACACAGGATGGAATAATTAAATTGACCTGAACAGCTTTCCTCATAGGAATTAACGTGATTTTAGTTGTAATAAATTAATAATAACTAAAAGCCATATACAGATGTAACAAGAAACTTTCACAACAAGGACTTTCAAAAGATCAGCTGTTTGATCAAAGGAGCAGAGGGAACTAAAAAAAAGTTCCAGTGAGTAAAATCAGAAGGGATCTTGGCTGGGATTTCACTTGACCTATAATGACCGGTAGCCTGGAGCACGTGTTAGACAACCTCTGATTAAGAGCTGCACAAAAATATTGGAATAACTCAGCGTGTCAATACAATACAATACAATACAATACAACGGTTTATTTGTCACATTGCACAAAAAGTGCAAGTGAAATGATATGTCAGCAGCGATACAATGATATGTCAGGCAGCATCTCTGGAGAAAAGGAATAGGTGATGTTTCGGTTGAGAATCTTCTTCAGACCAAGAGTCATGAGAAAGGGAAACAAGATATATAGACAGTGATATGAGAGATAGAACAAATGAACGGAAGATATGCAAGAAAGTAACGATGATCAAGGAATGGTGGCTGTGGGCCAGGTGATAACGAGTTATATAAATAATGAAACTCAGCAAGACAAGAGTGAAACTAGCATGATGATGGGGAGAAAGAGGATGTAACGGTTCATTGAACTTAGAGAAAACAATATTCATACAGCTGGGTTGTAAGCTGCCCAAGCAAAAAATTAGGTGCTGTCCCTCCAATTTGCATTTGGCCTCACTATAACCTGAGGAGGTCCAGGACATCAAAGTCAGTATGGGAATGAGAAGGGGAGTTAAAGTGTTTGGCACCCGGGAGATCCCATAGGCCAAGGCGGACTGAGTCTACGCTTGGTCTCGCAGATATACAAGAGTCCACAACTAGAACAATGGATACTGTAGATGAGGTTGGAGGAGGTGCAAGCGAACCTCTGCCTCACCTGAAAGGGAGAGACACAGCTTGGAATCCCACAACGGGGAAAATACAGTAATTAAATAAATCTGGATATAAAATTTTTTAGTAACAGTAACCATGAAAATTACAGGTAATTGTTTAAAAAAATCAGCTTTACTAGAGCACTCCATGGAATGAAGTCTCTCCATTTGGCCTTCACGTGACCTTTGATTCACCAAAGTAGGGGACTCAAGCGTCTAAACTGCCCCTTCAGTTCAGACATAATTACTGATAACCAACATATGCTGGTCAAGCCAACAATGCCCAACTTCCAGAAATGAATAAAACATTTTAACATTGTTACATGCAATTGTAAGTTAGACGCAGAAAGTACAACCTGCAAGGTGAAACATGTTGGAACGCAGCATTCTACAATTGCACAGCGCAAAGAAAAGACAAAAGGCTAAACTCTCATGGTAAACAGCTGAGTTATTGGGAAAGATGGATAAATGACAACCATGGCCTTTCAAAAACAGAAAATACTTGGCATATTATGTAGATCAGGCAGCATCTGGGAGAATATGAATAGACAGCACTTTAATGTTCTCCAGTCTAACAAAGAGTTATCCTGATATATTCTATGCTTTCCCTTTTGTCCTGCCGCTATTAAACTGTTCAATATTTCCAATATTTTTCACTTATTATACATACAGATGAACATGTGAAGCAGGAGTCTGCATTAACGTTTAATGATTACCGCTGATCTGATTATACTCTGCATTCCTGTCACCTTTCACTCCTTGTTGTCAAGACTATCTACCTCTGCATTAAAAACATTCAAAAGCCCTACATTCACATCTTTTGGGGAAAATTGCAAAGATACATAAAGTTCTGAATGAAAGTACCTGTCTCAAAACAGCCCTCCTTTTTATTCAGTGAATCAAGGGCTGACAAGGTCCCAGCGGCTGTCGAGGGAAGTCAAGGACAGTATAAAACTAAAAGATAAGGCGTATAACATAACAAAGATTAGTGGGAAGCCAGAGGATTGGGAGGCTTTTAAATACCACTAGAAGGTAACTAAAAAGGCAACATGGGGAGAAAGGATGAAATACGAAGGTAAGCTAACCAATAATATAAAATAGGATAGTAAGAGTTTCTTCAGTTATACAAAGAGTAAGAAAGAAGCAAGAGTGGACGTTGGACTGCTGGAGAATGATGCAGGAGAAGTGATAATGGGGAATAAAGAAAAAAGCAGAGGAGTTGAATAACTTTTTTGCATGGCCTCCGTCATTATTAAATGGAAGAACTTTGGAACCACCAGGACCCTTCATAGAGCTGGCCGCCCGGCCAAACTGAGCAAACGGGGGAGAAGGGCCTTGGTCAGGGAGATGACCAAGAAACCGATGGCCACTCTGACAGAGCTCCAGAGTTATTCGGTGTAGATGGGAAAACCTTCCGGAAGGACAACTATATCTGTAGCACTCCACCAATCAGGCCTTTATGATAGAGTTGCCAGTTATGAAGCCACTCCTCAGTAAAAGGCACGTTACAGCCCGCTTGGAGTTTGCCAAAAAGCATGAGAAACAAGATTCTCTTGTCTGATGAAACCAAGATTGAACTCATTAACCTGAATGCCAAGTGTCACGTCTGGAGGAAACCAGGCACTGCTCATCACCTGGCCAATGCCATACCTAAGGTGAAACATGGTGGTGGCAGCATCATGCTGTGGGGATGTTTTTCAGCGGCAGGAACTGGGAGACTAGTAAGGATCGAGGGAAAGATGAATGGAGCAAAGTACAGAGAGATACTTGATTAAAACTTGCTCCAGAGTGTTCTGGAACTTCCAACAGGACAAGAAAGCGAATGGTATGTTAGCTTTCAAAGAAAGCGAATGGTATGTTAGCTTTCATTGCAAAAGGATTTGAGTATAGGAGCAGAGAGGTTCTACTGCAGTTGTACAGGGTCTTGGTGAGACCACACCTGGAGTATTGCGTACAGTTTTGGTCTCCAAATCTGAGGAAGGACATTATTGCCATAGACGGAGTGCAGAGACGGTTCACCAGACTGATTCCTGGGATGTCAGGACTGTCTTATGAAGAAAGACTGGATAGACTTGGTTTATACTCTCTAGAATTTAGAAGATTGAGAGGGGATCTTATAGAAACTTACAAAATTCTTAAGGGGTTGGACAGGCTAGATGCAGGAAGATTGTTCCCGATGTTAGGGAAGTCCAGGACATATTTAAGAGGGAGTTAGATGTGGCCCTTGTGGCTAAGGGGATCAGGGGGTATGGAGAGAAGGCAGGTACGGGATACTGAGTTGGATGATCAGCCATGATCATATTGAATGGCGGTGCAGGCTCGAAGGGCCGAATGGCCTACTCCTGCACCTAATTTCTATGTTTCTATGTTTCAATGACAATGACCTTAAGCACACAGCCATGACAATACAGGAGTGGCTTTGTGACAAGTATGTGAATGTCCTAGAGTGGCCCAGCCAGAGCCCGGACTTGAACCCAATCGAACATCTCTGGTGGGACATGAAAATAACTGTGCATCGACACAGCTTCAACCTGACAGAGCTTGAGTGGACCTGCAGAGAAGAATGGGAGAAATTACCCAAATACAGGTGTGCCAAGCTTGTAGCATCATAATGAAGAAGACTTGAGGCTGTAATCGCTGCCAAAGATGCCTCAACAAAGTACTGAGTAAAGGGTCTGAATGCTATTCATATGATATTTCAGTTATTTCTTTTTAATTACTGCACAAATTTCTAAACACCTGTTTTTGCTTTTTTATTATGGGGTATTGTGTGTAGATTGATGATTTAAAAAAAATTAACCCATTTTAGAATAAGGCTGTAACGTAACAAAATGTGGAAAAATGAAGGAGTCTGAATACTTTCTGAATGCACTGTATATCCTGGTCATTTATATAAACTATAAAACGTTGTGGCCCCAGTACCACGTCTAATACACACCACTAACCACATTTTTGCCAACCAGGAAAAGACTGATTTTATGCCTAATCTGAGTTTCCTGTTATTCAATCAATTTTCTACCCATGCCAATAGACTACCTGTGTAGGAATGAACTGCAGATGCTGGTTTAAACCGAAGATAGACCCAACATGCTGAAGTAACTTCATACTATATACTACATTCCATACAAGGAACTTTTAGTTTCCACGACAGTGTTGGATGCCACACACCTTTTCAAAGACCTTCTGCAAATCTGAACATAGAACATCGACTGGTTCCTCTTTATCCACAGCACCCACTACCTCCTCACAGTCCAATAAATGTGGGTTCCCTTTCACAAAACCTGTCTGAAGAAGGGTCCTGACCCAAAACATCACCTATTCCTTTTCTCCAGATATGCTGTCTGATCCATAGAGTCATAAGGGGTAGGAGTAGAATTAGGCTATTTGACCCATCATATGTACTCCGCCATTTAATCATGGTTGATCTATGGTTAATCGCTGAGTTACTCCAGTTTTTTCGGTCAACCATGTTACTCTGCCTGATTATCTTGGTGTCCTGAAGTTAATGTAAAAATTCAGTATTGGTATATTATCGTCACATGTACCGAGGTATAATGATAAAATTTGTTCTACCCAGGTAAATCATATCTTACATAAGTACAATCAAACACATTAGCAGTTTTCTCCATATAGTTTGATAAGTGCAGTTAGATTCAGATTCAATTTAATTGTCATTGTCAGTGTACAGTACAGAGACAACGAAATGCATTAAACAATGAAATTGTTACTTACTGTGAGTGGGATCGGTACCAAGCCCAGGATCAGGACCTTTAGTTGTAAGAATAACGTCAGCTCCTGTAAAAGAGAGAATATAAATTACTTGTCATTGAAAAGCAAATGTAAACATAAAAGGAGCCATTACCAAACAGTTCTTCTGATAATCTAGTATGTATAAACAAGATGAACAATCTCCAGTTCATGACCATTTTCATCAGAAGCATAATCTGCAATGCAAGGTAGGAATGGTGTTGTTCAAGAAATCAACTTTCTGATTCTAAAATACATGAACTATTCCTGTCAAAATAAGAATTGTTCATAGAAACAGACAATAGGTGCAGTAGGCCATTCGGCCCTTCGAGCCAGCACCGCCATTTAATATGATCATGGCTGATCATCCAAAATCAGTACCCCATTCCTGCTTTTATATCCCTTGATTTTGTTAGTTCTAAGAGCTAAATCTCTCCCTTTAGTCTCTTTATTTTCAGCTATGTCTTGTATTTACATCACTGCATTTTTATTTTTATTTTTTTAATCTTTATTTAACCAGAAGTCTCATTGAGATTAAAAATCTCTTTTATAAGAGAGTCCTGGCCAAGACAGGCAGCAGCACAGTTCCACAATTACAGACAATAATTTAAAAACAACAGAGAACATATAAATAGAGTCACAGTCAGAACATCATCAAACAAAGCATGTACAGACAGAAGAGCCCGCTTCAACATCATTAAGAAGGGATTTAAATCTGTTTATAGAAACCAGCTCCTTAAGTTTCAGTTCATTCTGCAGCTGGTTCCATACGAAGGGAGTAGCATAACTAAATGCCCTTTTCCCCAGTTCAGTACGGACTTTAGGTACAGTTAGTAAGAACAAGTCCTCAGAGCGGAGCTGATAAGCTCCTGTGCTTTTTCGAATTACATACTTCTGCAGGTACGAAGGAAGAACACCGAGGATAGTCTTATAAATAAGGATATGCCAATGATGGAGTCTGCGGGTGGACAGGGCAAACCATCCAACTTGAGCATACAAAGAGTAGTGTTGCGTGAGGGTTTTAAAATTAGCAACAAATCTCAGTGCTCCGTGGTAGACCGTGTCCAAAGACTGTAGGCATTTTGAAGATGCATTCATATATAAAACATCACCATAGTCCAACACGGACATAAACGTTGCAGCAACAAGTCTTTTTTTGGCTTTAAAAGAAAAACAAGATTTGTTTCTAAAGTAAAAACCTAATTTTATCTTTAGTTTTTTCACAAGTTGCTGGATATGAGGTTTAAAAGAGAGAGAATCGTCAATTATAATTCCCAGATATTTATATTGAGACACTGATTCAATCACAGCCCTGCAAAGTGGTGATAGGAGGGAGATCCGAGGGATTTGATTTCGCTTTAGTGAACAGCATAAGCTTTGTCTTGTCAGCATTTAAAACAAGTTTTAAATCACACAGGTTACATTGCACAGTGTTAAAAGCAGTTTGGAGCTGACAGAGAGCCTGATTTGGGGTAGACGCAGAGCAATATATCACTGTGTCAAATATATCAATATATCAAAAGTGAAAATTTGCGTTTGGAGCTTTATGATCTATTAATATAAATAATAAAGGTCCTAAAACCGATCCCTGTGGCACACCCTTGGATACATTAAGAGAGCTAGAAGTAATACCTTCTGCTCGCACACACTGGGATCTGCCTGATAGATAGTTTTTAAACCAACAGACAGCTTGATCAGACAAACTGATGCTGCATAAACCCTATGACCACACTTGCCTAACCAAACATTCCATTCCCTGACCTTCCGTGAGGTAAAAATGAGTAATAAGTAGTGGAAGCTGCAGGTCCACCTGGCAGCCTTTAACAACCCGTGTTTTACTATTTTTAAATGTCTGATACTCATATATTGCTAAAGCAGCTTGAATGGATTTAATATTTGGCAAAATATACAAAAACATTAAAAATAATTGTAATTGAAATACACTACACTAATTTATCTATAAACTATGGACTGTCTTTGGTCGCACTAGGGACTTTGGGTTTAGACCTTTGAGATACAGTGTGGAAACCAGCAATCCTACACACTAGGAACAATTTACATAGACCAATGAACCTACAAACCTGTACATCTTTGTAGTGTGGGAGGAAACCGGAGCACCCGGAGAAAATCTATGCAATCACAGGGAGAACGTACAAACTACATACAGACAGCACCTGTAGATTGGATTGAATCCATGTTATAAGGCAGCAGCTCCACCGCTGTGCTACTGTGCCGCTCTTTTGTATTAGTGATAGGGTTATTAATTTATTGTTTTTTTTAAAAATGATGTTATGAGTATTGTTTACAGGCTTGTTATGCTGCTGCAAAGCAATATCATTGTTCCGTTGTGGGTACATATGACAATTAAACACTATTGAATCTTAAAAGGTCTGTTTCAATGCTGTATGACAATGTCATCAATTCATGTTAGGGCAGAGGCTAATTAAGTTTCAACCATGCAATTGTTCTCATGACCCTAAATATATAACCAATATAATATTAATATATTATTAAAACACGCATACGGATACATTATTCTAATTTTTAATGTAATTTGAATATATATTAGAAATGAATAGACAAGAACAAAGTCAATATACAGAATTTAACTAGGGCTGCACGGTTGCGCAGAGGTTGAGTTGCTGACTTGCAGCGGCAGAGTGCTGGATTCAAGTTCGATCCTGACTACGGGTGCTGTCCGTACGGAGTTTGTACAGTGACCTGCGTGGGTTTTCTCCGGATGCTCCGGTTCCCTCCCACACTCCAAAGACGTACATGTTTCTAGGTTAATTGGCTTGGTATAATTGTAAATTTTCCCTAATGTGTGTAGGATAGTGTAAGTGTGCGGGGATCGCTGGCCGGCGCGGACTCGGGGGATGGCGGCAATGAGCCTGTTTCCGTGCAGCATCGCTAAACTAAACTATGAAAACACACAAAACATTCAATATCTAACCATTGTGATCAAACATGAACAAAGCAATGAGCTTTTTAAAAAAATAACTTCAAGATAAATGGTTAAGAAGGAACCGCAGATGCTAGAAAATCGAAGGTAGACAACAATGCTGGAGAAACTCAGCGGGTGAGGCAGCATCTATGGAGAGAAGGAATACGTGACGAAAGTCACCTATTCCTTCGCTCCTTAGATGCTGCCTCACCCGCTGATTTTCTCCTCCATTTTTGTTTACTCTCAACATAAATGGTTACTCACTGCTTCGGCATGTAGGTGGTGATGGCACAAAATCGTTGTTTGCAGTGCAACGAATTGTCCTCGGTCCAATCATTACATATCCTTCTTTGCATCTGTAGGTGACTTCACCGTGCAATTTGTATGTGAATAGAAATCCTGCTTGTATAACTGCATTTTCGGGTGTTGCAGGACGAGTGCACCTAACAACTGATAAGCGTTGCATTAGACACCACAAACACAAGCAAGAAATATTTTATACCCATTGTAAGTGCTCATAAAACAGAGAAAACAACAACGACAGGTAGAAAAAATATAAAGGGAATCAAATAATGGCCATAGCCTTAATTACATAATTACTTGGTCTCGGGAATCTGTTATAGACAATAGACAATAGGAGTGGGCCATTTGGCCTTTCGAGCCAGCACCGTGTGATCATGGCTGATCATCCCCAATCAGTACGCAGTTCCTGCCTTCTCTCCGTATCCCCTAACTCGCCCCTGAATAATAACGTTCAAAGAAGTAAATTATAAGCTTTGTAGAAATTATTCCTCATAATTAAACATGCCTCATTTTAAAAATATATTGATCAAACTAGCTTGAGATATACCTTCCTTTTTGGGAGGGGGCATCCACTGTTGGAATAGTGATTACTGGATTAAATGGGACCCGTTGGGTCCCTGTCACATGGGAGGCCTGGTCCCCCAACACAACCCATTCCCCAATGTAATATTCCACCACTCACCCGTTCCCCCAATGTAACCCGCCCCCCCAACACAATATTGCACCACTCATTCATAGCCCACAACTGCGCAGGCACGACTCATTCCCCCTCATCTCTTAGCACTCCCTCCACCTCCTCTTCACCCTGCCTCTTCTTTCCCCTTTCCTCCTCCCCTCCCCCAATCCCTCCCTCACCGCTCCCTCCATCTCCTATCCCCTACCTCCTGTCACTCCCTCCCTCCCTCCATAAAAAGCAGCATCTGCAATTCATTCCTCCACAGATCATTTATTCTTAGCTGTAGTTTAGATCCAGTTGACTTGACGATTGGACCAGTTTGCATCATATGTGCGTGTGCGTGAGTGTGTGCGTGCTCAAACTCCGCGTCAACTTCTCAGCCACCCTGCAACCCGACTCTACCTCCCTCCCTCTGCCCACTCCGGCTCAGCCACCGCTCAGCCCGCCCCCGTCCTGTCCGACTGCCTGCTGCTGCCGTTCGGCCCGACCCGCCCTGCCTACCCGCTTACCTGCCTGTCTGCTTGCTGTCGCCGTCAGGCTGGGCTGCAGGGGAGGTATAGAGTTGGTGTTTGACACGGTGGGCACCACGAGTTTCAATAGACAATAGGTGAAGGAGTAGGCGATTTGGCCCTTCGAGCCAGCACTACGAAAACTAAGATTTTTAAACCTCAATAACTTTTACAATATACCGCCGATCGGAACAAAACTTGTTGCACTCACAGCACAGGAGAACAGTGAGTAACCTGGCGAATAGTCGTGCTATCGCATATCGTTTTTGCGCAAATAGAAAAAACGCGCAAACTGGAAGAACAGATCAGAGTTTTAGTTTTGTGTAATAGATTGACACTATACTCATGCAGAAAGAGAGACTTTAAGGTGGTGTGTATTGAAACAGTTTAATCTCCTGATAGCGGGGTACTTACAGATACTTATAGGAGATGGGGTTTAAAGAGTTGACAGCCTCAGTGTTCTAGAAGAAATACACTCAATATCATCACAAATGGAAATCAAGGAATTTCACTACCAACAAACTTAATTTGTGGCCAACACCACTAAACCTTGTGCATAGTTTAACAATTTCACTTCATATTTTTTTATTGAGCAACAGCAAAGGTGTCAAGTCTGCCAAAACGATCCATTTTTGATCTATTATTGTTATAGATTCATAGAGTGATAAAGTATGGAAACAGGTCCTTCAGCCAACTTGCCCACATCAGCCATAATGTCCCAGCTATACTAGTCCCATCTGCCTGTGTTTGGTACATATCCCTCCAAACCTGACCTATCCACGTACCTGTCTAACTGCTTCTTAAACGTTGAGATAATCCTAGCTTACCTCCTCTAACAGCTTGATCCACACACCAACCATTCTTTGTGTGAAAAAGTTACCCCTCAGATTTCTATAAAATCTTTTCTCCTTCAACTTAAACCTGTGTCCTCTGGTCTTCGATTCACCTACTCTGGGCAAGAGACTGTGCATCTACTCGATCTATTCCTCTCATGATTTTATACACTTTTGTCCCCTTATGAAATTAATTTGTCCATTAACTAAATCTTCCTTCCAGTCTATCAGACATTCCATCTAGTGTGAAGAAGAGTCTCGACCTCGCCCCCCACTGATGACCCCTTTTCCCGTCTCCAACGCACCCCCTCCTCGTGGAACCCCCCTCGTGGCCAATTTCCGGCTTTAGAACTTTTTATCAATAACTGCCGTCGCGACATCAACCGCCTCAACTTCTCTACTCCCCTGTCTCACTCCAATCTCTCACCACAGGAACGCTCTGCCATCGACTCACTCCGCAACAACCCAGATTTGGTTATCAAACCCGCTGACAAGGGAGGTGCCGTGGTAGTCTGGCGCGCCGATCTCTACAAAGCTGAGGCCACGCGCCAACTATCGGACACCTCCTCCTACTTACCCCTAGACCATGACCCCACTGACGAGCACCAGGCCACCATCTCCAGCACCATCACCAACTTCATCCACTCCAATGCCCTACCCGACCGAGCCTCCAACCTCATCGTTCCCCAGCCCCGCACAGCCCGATTTTACCTTCTCCCTAAAATCCACAAACCAGATTGTCCCGGAAGACCCATTGTCTCCGCCTGTTCGTGCCCCACCGAACTAATTTCCAAATACCTTGACTCCATCCTATCACCCTTGGTTAAATCCCTCCCTACCTATGTCCAGACACCTCAGACACTCTCCGTCGTCTCCCGCGCATTCAATTCTCTAGGCCCTCACCCCCTCATCTTCACCACGGACGTCCAATCACTATACACCTCCATCCCCCACCACGATGGCCTCACAGCCCTCCGGTTCTTCCTCGACCCAGAGAAGCAACCCATACCCAGCCACTGACACTCTCCTCCGCCTAGCGGAGCTGGTCCTTACCCTCAATAACTTCGAGTTCGACTCCTCCCACTTCCTCCAAATACAAGGCGTAGCTATGGGCACACGCATGGGCCCCAGCTATGCCTGCCTATTTGTAGGTTACGTCGAACAATCCTTGTTCAATACATACCAGGGCCCCATCCCCCGACCTCTACCTCCGCTACATCGACGACTGCTTTGGTGCCACCTCCTGCACCCGCACACAACTGACTGACTTCATCCACTTCACCACTAATTTCCACCCGGCACTGAAATACACCTGGACCATCTCCGACACTTCCCTACCATTCCTTGACCTCACTATCTCCATTGCAGGTGATAGACTTCTAACCGACATACACTATAAACCCACTGACTCCCATGGCTATCTGGACTACACTTCTTCCCACCCTGCTTCCTGTAAGGACTCCATCCCCTACTCCCAATTCCTCCGTCTACGCCGTATCTGCTCCACGGGTGAGGCGTTCCACACCAGGACATCTGAAATGTCCTCACTATTCAGGGAACGGGGGTTCCCCTCCTCCACCATAAATGAGGCTCGCACCAGGGTCTCTTCCATACCCCGCAACACTGCTCTCTCTCCCCATCCCCGCACTCGCAACAAGGGCCGAGTCCCCCTAGTCCTCACCTTTCACCCCACCAGCCATCACATACAAAAAATAATCCTCCGTCAGTTTCGCCACCTCCAACGTGACCCCACTACTGGCCACATCTTCCCATCTCCCCCCATATCTGCCTTCCGCAAAGACCGCTCCCTCCATAACTCCCTTGTCAATTCTTCCCTTCCCTCTCGGTCCACCCCCTCCCCGGGCACTTTCCCTTGCGGCCGCAGCAGATGCAACACTTGTCCCTTTACCTCCCCCCTCAACTCCTTTCAGGGACCCAAGCAATCGTTCCAGGTGCGACAGAGGTTTACCTGCATCTCTTCCAACCTCATCTATTGCGTCCGCTGCTCTAGATGTCAGCAGATCTATATCGGTGAGACCAAGCGGAGGTTGGGCAATCGTTTCGCCGAACACCTCCGCTCGGTCCGCAATAACCAAGCTGACCTCCCGGTGGCTCAGCACTTCAACTCCCCCTCCCACTCCATCTCCGACCTCTCTGTCCTGGGTCTCCTCCATGGCCACAGCGAGCAGCACCGGAAATTGGAGGAACAGCACCTCATATTCCGTTTGGGGAGTCTGCATCCCGGGGGCATGAACATCGACTTCTCCCAATTCTGTTAGTCCTTGCTGTCTCCTCCCCTTCCTCAGCTCCCCTGCTGTCTCCTCCCACCCTCCAGCCTTCCGGCTACTCCTCCTTTTCCCTTTCTTGTCCCCACCCCACCCCCACCCCTGATCAGTCTGAAGAAGGGTTTCGGCCCGAAACGTTGCCTATTTCCTTCGCTCCATAGATGCTGCTGCACCCGCTGAGTTTCTCCAGCTTTTCTGTGTAACCTTCGACCTAAAGCATTACCTGCCTGACCTGCTGAGTTACTCCAGCACTCTGTGAAACGTCCATGTTCTCCAGGGATGCTGCCTGACCTGCAGAGTTACTCCAGCATTGTGTGTCATTTTATTCCATCTAGTAATCTCCAACTTATACCCTGAAATTAATATTCCTCCTATACATACTTACTTTTGCAGGTTGGTGGTTTGTGATTCCAATGTCCATTAGCTTTACATTCAAGCAGTCTTGAACCAATCAATGAGTAGTCAGCATTACATCTATATTCTGCAACCATTCCAGTCTCCCAGAATTCACCGTCGGCAGTTGGTGTAATTCCATTCTGAGTCGCTTTAAGGTCAGGGCATTTGACAGCTGCGTATAAACAAAATCCACTTAAAATTCTAAATAGATTGTCAGAGAAAAACTTTATCTCAGTGGCTAAAAGAACATCATTCAGCTTCAGTCTGCACAGAGCTGGTGCAATCGCCCCGTGACCTGCGTGCAGGGCCGGCCTTAAGCCGATTGGACCGATTGTTCCCAAAGGGGGCCCCCGCACTAAATTAATCAAAATACCCTAGAGCTCTGCAACTGTTCCCCTGCAACACTGCGGGAGGCATAACTGAACCTGCGTTGCTTTCGTCCGTCCGTACGCTCTTGGTTCCGGCGCTTCTCTCCTCAGTCTCCGCCAAACACATACACACAGCATGTCTGGCAGATCGGTGCGGGCCGAGACCAGAGGCAGCTTTGAGGAGCAGGGCGAAGGCTGACATCAAACAGGTCATGGCAGCTATCGAAAAAGTACGGAAATGGTAAGGGGGAAATTAAAAAAACCCAAAGGATTTCCTTCCTTCCCTCCCTTTCTCCCCTTCCCTTCCTCCCTTCTTTCTCTACTTCCCTCACTCCCTTCTCTCCCTCCCTCCCTTCTCTCCTTCCCTCCCACACACACACATGCCTCTAGCATGTCCAAACTATTTGGTCCATTAACTCTCAGGCACTTTTTAAGCGCACATTTTGATTACTTTCCATTCTACCATAGAGATATGAAGTCTAGAATAGACTTTATTTGTATTTCTATGATTCTACAGACCTTGGCTGGGAACCTGGGGCTCACAAAAATTGTTCCCAATTGGGCCCCGCACCTCCTAAGGCCGGCCCTGCCTGCGTGTATTTTCTCCAGCATCTCTGGTTTATTCACACAGTGCAAAGACGTATAGGTTTGTAGGTTAATTGGCTTAGTAAAACTGTAAATGGTTCCTAGTGTGTATGGGATAGTACTAGTGTACGTGGATCACTGGTCGGCGCGGACTTGTTAGGCCGAAGGGCTTGTTTCTGCCCTATATCTCTAAACTAAGTAACTCTAAATTCAGTTACACAAAATACTGCCAATCCAAACCAATGCAGCACAACAAAGCATGGCATTATTGTACAAATCCCAAAAGATCTGCAAAAGTCCAGTATGAAAAGGAGCGTACTATACTGAAAGGCAATATCCATTAATATTGTGTGGGTACCAAACATGTGAACAGACATTACATAGATATTGTTGCTGCTGTGGAGCGAGGTTCTTCACTCCAGCTCATGCTACGTGACAACTGCCTGTCTGCTGATATACTCCCCTTAACTCATGACGTCACCTGCCTCTCAAAGCTTGTCATGTGACAGTCCCCATTCTGCTGACGTCGGTCGTCTGCACACCAAAGTTCGCGTTTGGTGCCAAACTTGACCCGAAACGACCCACGGTCAACCCAGGTCTGTACTACTGTAGCGGCTGCCTCCGAGACACTTAAACATCTGTAAATCATTGCTTAAATGGTAGTCATTTAGTTTGGAGGGCTTTTATGTGAAGGGAGGGGGGGGTGAAGGGGGAAACTTTAATGGGGAAGGTGGGACCTGTACAGAAAGGATGGGTTGCACTTGAACCCGAGGGGGACCAATATCCTAGCGGGGAAATTTGCAAAGGCAGCTGGGGAGACTTTAAACTAGAATGGTTGGGGCGAGGGACTCAAATAGCGAAAGGTAGTAGACAGAATGGGAGGCAGGAAGCAGAAATGGGAAGCACTCGGACACAAGAGGAGAAAGAAAAAAAAGGAAATAAACAGAGAATAAGAGACGGGGGGTTTCTTAAATGTGCATATTTTAATGCTAGGAGCATTGTAAGAAAGGTTGATGAGCTTAGAGTCTGGATAGACACCTGGAAGTATGATGTTGTGGCGATCAGTGAAACGTGGTTGCAGGAGGGCTGTGATTGGAAACTAAATATTCCAGGATTTCGCTGCTTCAGGTGTGATAGAATTGGAGGGGCAAGAGGTGGAGGTGTTGCATTGCTAGTCAGGGAAGATATTACAGCAGTGCTTTGGCAGGATAGATTGGAGGGCTCATCTAGGGAGGCTATTTGGGTGGAATTGAGAAGTGGGAAAGGTGTAGCAACTCTTATAGGGGTGTATTATAGACCGCCAAACGGGGAACGAGAATTGGAAGAGCAAATATGTAAGGAGATAGCAGATATTAGTAGTAAGCACAAGGTAGTGATTGTGGGAGATTTCAACTTTCCACACATATACTGGGAAACACATTCTGTAAATGGGCTGGATGGGTTGGAGTTTGTAAAATGTGTGCAGGATAGTTTTTTGCAGCAATACATAGAGGTACCTACTAGAGGAGGGGCAGTGCTGGACCTCCTGTTAGGAAATGAGATGGGACAGGTGGCGGAGGTATGCGTTGGGGAGCACTTCGGGTCCAGTGATCACAATACCATTAGTTTCAAGATAATTATGGAGAGGGTCAGAACTGGACCTAGGGTTGAGATTTTTGATTGGAGAAAGGCTAACTTTGATGCGATGCGAGATGATTTAAAAGGAGTGAACTGGGACATTTTGTTTTATGGGAAAGATGTAGAAGAGAAATGGAGGACATTTAAAGGGGAAATTTTAAGAGTACAGAATCTTTATGTTCCTGTTCGGTTGAAAGGAAACAGTAAAAATTGGAAAGAGCCCTGGTTTTCAAGGGAAATTGGACATCTTGTTCGGAAAAAGAGGGAGATCTACAATAATTATAGGCAGCATGAAGTAAATGAGGTGCTTGAGGAGTATAAGGAATGTAAAAAGAATCTTAAGAAAGAAATTAGAAAAGCTAAAAGAAGATATGAGGTTGCTTTGGCAAGTAAGGTGAAAGTCAATCCAAAGGGTTTCTACAGCTATATTAATAGCAAAAGGATAACGAGGGATAAAATTGGTCCATTGGAGAGACAGAGTGGACAGCTATCTGCAGAGCCAAAAGAGATGGGGGAGATATTGAACAATTTTTTTTCTTCGGTATTCACCAAGGAGAAGGATATTGAATTATGTGAGGTAAGGGAAACTAGTAGAGTAGCTATGGATACTATGAGGTTCAAAGTAAAAGAAGTACTGACACTTTTGAAAAATATAAAAGTGGATAAGTCTCCAGGTCCTGACAGGATATTCCCTAGGACATTGAGGGAAGTTAGTGTAGAAATAGCGGGGCTATGACAGAAATATTTCAAATGTCATTAGAAACGGGAATAGTCCCCGAGGATTGGCGTACTGCGCATGTTGTTCCATTGTTTAAAAAGGGTTCTAAGAGTAAACCTAGCAATTATAGACCTGTTAGTTTGACTTCAGTGGCGGGCAAATTAATGGAAAAGATACTTAGAGACAATATATATAAGCATCTAGATAAACAGGGTCTGATTAGGAACAGTCAACATGGATTTGTGCCTGGAAGGTCATGTTTGACTAATCTTCTTGAATTTTTTGAAGAGGTTACTAGGGAAATTGACGAGGGTAAAGCAGTGGATGTTGTCTATATGGACTTTAGTAAGGCCTTTGACAAGGTTCCTCATGGAAGGTTGGTTAAGAAGGTTCAACTGTTGGGTATAAATGCAGGAATAGCAAGATGGATTCAACAGTGGCTGAATGGAAGAAACCAGAGGGTAATGGTGGATGGCTGTTTATCGGGTTGGAGGCAGGTGACTAGTGGGGTGCCTCAGGGATCTGTGTTGGGTCCTTTGTTGTTTGTCATGTACATCAATGATCTGGATGAAGGTGTGGTAAATTGGATTAGTAAGTATGCAGATGATACCAAGATAGGGGGTGTTGTGGATAATGAAGAGGATTTCCAAAGTCTACAGAGTGATTTAGGCCATTTGGAAAAATGGGCTGAAAGATGGCAGATGGAGTTTAATGCTGATAAATGTGATGTGCTACACCTTGGCAGGACAAATCAAAATAGGACGTACATGGTAAATGGTAGGGAATTGAAGAATACAGTTGAACAGAGGGATCTGGGTATAACCTGTGCATAGTTCCTTGAAGGTGGAATCTCATATAGATAGGGTGGTAAAGAAAGCTTTTGGTATGTTAGCCTTTATAGCTCATGGCTCCGCGATGTTGGGAGTCGGCGGCCACAGCGCTCCGGAGTTTACTGCACGGCGACCCGGTAAGGCATTGCCCGCTCCCCGCCTCTCCGACCAGGTAGGGGACTAAGAATTAAAGTTTCCCCCTTCACCACCCCCCCCCCCCCCCCCACATAAAAGCCCTCCAAACTAACTGACTAACATTTAAGCAATGATTTACAGATGCTTAAGTGTCTTGGAGGCAGCCGCTACAGTAGTACAGACCTGGGTTGACCGTGGGTCGTTTCGGGTCAAGTTTGGCGCCAAACGCGAGCTTTGGTGTGCAGACGACATCCTGGAAAAAATGTCCGGTTTTCGGAGTTTTTCGGTTTCCGGAACTCTGGATAAAAGGTTGTGCACCTGTACCATTGACCAGGTGTGTCAAACTCAATTTAGGTCACACGCAAAATATGACTTTGTGCACGCCAGATCGTGCCGTCCACACGCGAACGCAGTCTGATCCGGCACCGAGGATAGCTGCAGCCCACTCTGGCATCGGGGAAATCATCCCGCGGGCCGATCTAACCCCTTCGCGGGCAACATCCGGCCCGCGGGCGCGAGTTTGACACCTGGCCATAGACAATCCCGTAGAGAACAACTAAAATATAATCTTTTTTCATAAGCAAAGTTAATAATTTGCCATAAAATATTTATTCCTCAAACTAAAACGGAACCTGATCTTACCTTCACAGGTTGGCACCTGGCCATCCCAACCAGTAACAACACAACGACGGGATGCCCGACCAACCATCTTGTACCTAGATAAAGGAAATAATCCACTGTTGAAAACTAGAATACAATTTAATGACAAAAGAATCTGGATAAATATAGGCAGCACCTCTGATAACTGCAAGTACTTGTACCGGACGGAGCCATTGAGCTAGCAGGCCGCACAGCATTTCGCTGGGATAGAAACAAAGACTCCGGTAAGAGCAAAGGAGGGAGGTTATGCATCTACGTTCACAACAACTGGTGTACAAATACCACAATCATAGACAGACACTGTTCTGCTGATTTGGAGTACCTGCTAGTTAGATGCAGGCCTTTCTACCTTCCACGTGAGTTTACCGCGGTCATAGTTACAGCTGTGTATATCCCACTGGATGCTAATGCTAGCATAGCCCTAGGCTACCTCCATAGCGCTATCAGCAAACAAGAGAACACCTATCCCAAAGCAGCCCATAATCATAGCTGGTGATTTTAATCACGCAGACTTAAAATCAGTTCTCCCCAAGTTTGAACAACACATCAAATGTGCAACCAGGGGAGAAAATACATTAGACAAGGCCTACTCAAACATCAAGAAGGGGTTTAGAGCCACACCACTACCACACTTAGGCCAGTCGGATCACCTATCCATTCACTTAGCACCAGCATACACCCCCCTCAGGAGAAAAGCTCAACCCACCACCAGGACTGTTAGAACTTGGCCTGAAGGAGCTTCCTCACAGCTACAGGACTGCTTTGAAAGGACAAACTGGGACATTTTTGGAAATCAGGACTTGGAGGAGTACACATCCACGGTACTCTTTTACATCCAGAACTGTGTTGACAACGTCACCGTCGACAAACTCATCCGGGTGTACCCCAACCAGAAGCCGTGAATGACAAAAGAGGTCCAAACTCTCCTCAAGGACCGCAACACCGCCTGCAGGTCTGGCGACAGAGCCCTGTACAGCGCTGCTAGAGCCAACCTGAAGAAAGGCATCAGGGATGCCAAAGCGGCCCACAAGATGAAGATAGAGGACCACTTTAACAACAACAATCCACGGCGGGTGTGGCAGGGCATCCAGCACATCACCAACTACAAGCCCAGCAACAGCACGACGGCCAACGGCGCCGCCTCACTGGCAGAGGAGCTGAACTGCTTCTTTGCTCGCTTCGAGGCAGAACCAGAAGAGTTCGTCACCATTCTCCCACCAGCCCCTAACAACAACAACTACACCCTCACTGTGCAGGAGCATGAAGTGAGGCGGGTGCTCAGGGTGGTGAACCCGAGGAAGGCTGCCGGCCCGGATGGCGTGACAGGAAGGGTTCTGAAGGAATGTACAGACCAGCTCTCCGAGGTCTTCACGAAAATCTTCAACCTGTCCCTGTCCAAATCCATCATCCCACCGTGCCTGAGGTCTGCCACAATCATCCCACTACCAAAAAAGCCTGTTATCAGCGGCCTTAACGACTACCGACCGGTCGCTCTCACACCAGTCATCATGAAGTGTTTCGAGAGGCTGGTCCAGCAGCACATCAAAGCCAGCCTCCCGCTCACCTTCGATCCACACCAGTTTGCCTACAGAGCAAATAGGTCCACTGAGAATGCCATCGCCACTGCTCTTCACACTGCACTGACCCACCTCGAACACCAGGGGAGCTATGTGAGGATGCTTTTCATTGACTTTAGCTCCGCTTTCAATACCATCATCCCCAGCAGACTGGTCACCAAACTCATGGATTTAGGACTCTCCCAACCCATCTGCCTCTGGATCAAGGACTTTCTGTCTTACCGCCCCCAGACCGTCAGACTGGGCCATCACCTCTCCACCCCCATCACACTCAGCACCGGCTCCCCACAGGGCTGTGTGTTCAGCCCCCTCCTCTACGCCCTCTACACCCACGCTTGTGCCCCCGCCCACTCCACCAACACCATTGTCAAATTTGCGGACGACACGACTGTGGTTGGACGTATCTCAGGAGGAGATGAGACAGCCTACAGGGAGGAAGTCCAAAGATTGGCAGCGTGGTGTTCAGACAACAACCTCATCCTAAACACCACAAAAACAAAGGAAATTATCATAGACTTCCGTAAGAACAGTGCAGCCCCCAAACCCCTATTCATCAATGGGGAATGTGTGGAAAGGGTCTCAGACTTCAGATTCTTGGGAACACAAATTACGGAGGATCTCTCCTGGACTACAAACACCACACCAGCAGTCAAGAAGGCCCAGCAGCGACTCTACTTTCTGAGGATCCTCAGGAAAAATAACCTGGAGGAGAAGCTGCTGGTGTCCTTCTACCGCTGCTCCATCGAGAGTGTGCTGGCGTACTGTATAACCACATGGTATGCCAGCTGCTCTGCAGCGGACAGGAGAGCCCTTCAAAGGGTCATCAACACCGCACAAAAAATCACTGGCTGCCCACTGCCCTCCCTGAAGGACATCTTCAGCTCGCGCTGCCTTGGGAGGGCAGCCAACATCCTAAAGGACCCTTCCCACCCTGGACACAACCTGTTCCACCTGCTGCCCTCTGGCAGACGGTACAGGTCTTTCAAAACTCGCACAAACAGACTCAGAGACAGCTTCTACCCCATAGCCATATGTGAACTTAAAAATGCAAAATAAGAAATAACACTCACATTCAACTGAATGGTTCTACCTCAGCTGCTATTGTTATTTACCTGTAATTTTTTTTTAATATGTATATATTTTTACCTTTTCTTATATATTTAAAATTGCTCTTGTGAATCGCACCGTGGGATTGACTTTTAAATTTTGTTGTACCATGTGCAATGACAATAAAGAGATTCATTCATTCATTCACTCATTCAATCATTCATGCATTCATTCATTCAAGTGAGTTTATATCATTTCTGTATTGACTTACAGGTTTAGGATTTGGTTTAATTTCACAATTCATGATATCGGTTTTTCTACAATTAATTAAAGTTTTAAATGTTGTCCCATTTTTCCCCAGATTCTTCAAGGTTTGATTTACCTGAGCATGTTCGCTGGTTACGTGATTTAGATATTGGTTGACATAATCCAGAATGTACAAGATCCCTTTCCCGACTTGTTTCCACGATATTCAGAAACAGTTAATCAAAATTAACTAGATTTGTCTAATCGCACAGCTATATGATAAACATAAGGAAGCTAGAGACGAAAGAGTTAAGGAGTTATTCTGTGCACATTCAAACTCAAAGGTATCTGGGCAGCTAATACTCTGGAATTCCAGATTTTAAAAAGACTCCTGGAGTTGAGATGGGATTTCTTTAGCCAGAGGGTGGTGAATTTGTGGAGTTCATTAATACAGATGTCTGTGGAGGCCAAGCCGTTGGGTATTTCTAAAGCAGAGATTGATAAATTTTTGATTTGTTTTGGTATCAGGGGTTATGGAAAGAAGGCAGGCGAATGGGGTTTTGAAGAAAAAATAGATCAGCCATGATTGAATGGTGGAGTTGAGTCGATTGGCTGAATGGCCTAATTCTGCTATTGTCATGGTAAGGCACGGGCGGTGTTCATGTATCTCCAGTCAGATTAGAATAACGGAAAACTTAGTCAATCTTAAACAAGGAAATAAAAAGATTTTTGTGGTTAACTTTAATCAAGAACAGGCATTGATATTGGTGCACAAGGAACTTCAGATGTACAAACCTCAAGAAAACTTCTTGATGAACTCTGCCGGTCAAGCAGCACCCTTGGGGGCAAAGGAATGATCCACATTTCATGTCTTGACATTTCATGTCCTGGGTAGGGTGCCACCACAAAATGCCGACTATGGCAAATGTCTCTTTGCCTCCACAGTTGTTGCTTGATCCACTGAGTTCCTCCAACAGATTGATTTTGCCACCAGACACATATGCCGTTATTCTTGCAAAGTTTGTTAAATGAAACGACCCAGAAATGTAGTAAAAACTGAGGAAATTGTTAGCAACTTCATGAGAAAATAGGGACTAATAGAATGCAGACTAGTGTGATGCTGTGCATTTTGGAAAGAAAGGAATAATAATAATAATAATAATAACTTTATTTGTTAAGCACCTTAAAAACAACCAAAGCTGACCAAAGTGTTGTACAGAAAAAAGAAAACAAGCAAGACATCATAAAACAGGCAGAACAACAGAACATACAACTAACACGAGGCGCATAAATTACATACAAAAATCCAAACAATAAATTAAAAAACATAAAACACAAGTACGAACAACGCAGCAAAACCAAGCAAATAAAGTTAATAAACAATTCAACACCTCACTGGTCTACAAAGGCCATGGAGAATAGATATGTCTTCAGGAGTGATTTAAAAACAGCTAGAGAAGGGGCCTGTTTAACGTGCAGAGGCAATTCATTCCACAATCTCGGAGCCGACACAGCAAAGGCACGGTCCCCTCTGAGCTTCCGCTTAGTCTTTGGCTCAATCAGGAGCAGCTGATCATCTGACCTGAGAGAGCGGGAGGGCGAATAAGGGTGAAGAAGCTCAGATAGGTAGGACGGGGCAAGACCACTTAGGGATTTAAAAGTAAATAAAAGAATTTTAAAATGAATCCTATACTGAATAGGCAGCCAGTGGAGAGAGGCCAAAAGGTGAGAAACATGATCATGCTTTCGTGTGCCAGTCAAGAGACGAACAGCTGCATTCTGTACCATCTGGAGACGGGCGATGGAGGACCGACTAACCCCCAGATACAGTGCATTGCAGTAATCCAGCCGGGTGGTAACAAAGGCGTGGATTACCGTCTCAAAGTGCTGCCTTGACAAAATCGGCTTTATTTTTGCCAGCTGCCTCAGATGGAAAAAACCAGATTTAACAACAGCCCTTACCTGACAGTCAAATCTAAGCTCAGTGTCCACTTTAATCCCCAGGTTTGTGATGTTAGGTTTGAGATATGCAGACAAAGAGCCTAGATCAACAGGGGGGGCCCCAGAGGTGCCACCAAAGATCATTACCTCTGTCTTGTCATCATTAAATTTTAAAAAGTTCAGTGACATCCAGGTCTTTATGTCACTGAGACACTCAAGCAAGAGGCCGACAGAGTGTACACCATGAGAATAAACTTATCCCCCTTTCCCAGAGGCACATAAAGCTGACTGTCATCAGCATAAAAGTGGAATGAAATCCCGTGCTTCCTAAGGATGGAACCGAGTGGGAGCAAATAGAGTGAAAAGAGGAGAGGGCCAAGAACTGAGCCCTGTGGGACCCCACACGAGAGAGGAGCTGAGGAGGATACAGAGTCCCCAAGGCTGACACAAAAAGTTCGATCAGCCAAGTACGACCTGAACCACTCCAGTGCTATGCCCCTGATACCCACCCACTGCTCCAAACGGGAGATCAAAATTTCATGATCCACTGTGTCAAAGGCAGCTGACAAATCTAAAAGCACGAGGACAACACAGTCACCTTGATCAGTAGCCAAAAAAATATCATTAAAAACCCTCAAAAGGGCCGATTCTGTGCTGTGCCGGGACTTAAAACCGGACTGGAAAACCTCCAAAACGTCATGTTCCTCCAAAAAGGCCATCAATTGCCTGTGCACGATCCTCTCTAGGACTTTTGATAAAAAAGGCAGTTTGGAGATAGGCCTGAAATTCCCAAGAACTGTAGGGTCAAGAGCAGGTTTCTTAATCAGGGGTTGTACTACTGCATGTTTAAAAAGCGCAGGAACAACACCCGAGGACAAACTGCTATTAACGACAGCGATAACAGATGGTCCTACAGTGGGCAACACCTCCTTAAACAGCCGAGGAGGAACAGCATCATTCGGAGAACCTGAGGGCTTTGAACGACCAACAATCTCATGCAAAAAGGAGAGAGACACCGGCTTAAAATGATCAAATATAGCCGTGCATGGAACAGATACCGAGGGGTCATAAGCAGATGGTGTGATTAGAGCTCTAATCATAGCGACCTTATCAACAAAAAAGCGGAGGAAGTTCTCACACACAGCAGGGGACGCCTCCATACAGACTGCCTGCGGGGCATTAAGAACTGTGTTAATGGTGTTAAACAAAACACGAGGGCTGCGGCAGTCAGAGAGGATAATACCTGAGAAATGTTTCCTCTTAGCAGCTTTCACAACTTTCTGATAATGACACCAACTCTCCCTCAACATTTGAAATGACACCTGCAGTTTGTCTTTCTTCCACTTCCGCTCAGCTCTACGACACTCGCGCCTGGCAGCACGAGTCGTGTCATTCATCCAGGGCTCAAATTTAGTTTTAGGCTGCCTGAACTTCAATGGAGCCACAGTGTCCAAAACAGTCTGGCAGGTGGAGTGAAGCCATGAGCTAAGCTCCTCTGTATCACACACAGACTCAGGAACGATGGAGTTCAGAGCGAAAGCAGCCGAGAACTGAACAGCAGTGGAGGGGCTAACAACACGACAGTGTCGAGCAGGAGCGCAAGGTCGAACTGCAGTAGGTGCAATAATAACCTCAAATAACACAGGCATATGGTCGGAAAACACGGCATCACAAATCACTAGATTAGAAACGGGCAAACCGTATGATAGAACAAGATCGAGTGTGTGACCATGCTCTTGTGTGGGTCCGGACACAGATTGGACAAGACTAAATGAATCAATGAGGTTTAAAAAGTCCTTTGCCATAGGCTTTTCAGGACAACACACGTGAACATTAAAATCCCCTACAATAAGTACACGGTCATATCTAGGCATGATTTCAGCCAGGAAAATAGAAAAGTCATTTAAAAAGTCCTTATTATACTTTGGAGGCCGATAGACCAGAGCACACAACACTGTGTTAGAGCCAACCAGCTCAAACAAACTTAATTCAAAACTCGCTAAAGAGGATGAAAGCAATAGCTGTTTACATTTAAAATGACTCCTAAAGACAGTAGCTAGTCCTCCACCTCTGCCCGACGTCCGCGGGGAGTTAAGATAGCAGCAATCAAGGGGTAACATCTCAGCGAAAGCGCTGGACTCACCAACACCCAGCCATGTCTCAGTCACACAGAGGAGATCTAACCCTCTGGATTCAAAAAAATCTTTCAAAATAAAAGTCTTGTTCACCAGCGACCTAGCGTTCACCAGGGCAATCTTGACAGGAACAGGCTGGTCCACGGCGTCCGATGTCAGGGGAGCCCGGCACAAGGGCCGCAAGTTGAGGAGATTTAAACCACGCCTGCGGGGTCGAGGAGAGGAGGGGCCACAAGGGAGGAGCAGTTCTTCCGGGCCAACGGCAGGCAGCAGGCAGCAGCCATCAGGGTCCAACGAGCGTCGAGGAAGAATAAGAGAACGACCAATCCCAGTCCAGGAAGACGCAGGTAAACTCGCCAGACAAGCCTTCAGCCTCACCAACCAGCCGCCACGTTTACCCCGGCGACGTTTACGCTTACGCCGAGGAAGTGGAGCCAGGACAAGGCAAAGGCGAGTCGGGGCCCTTGCCAGAAGAGGGGGTAACGTACCGCGACCACCACCAGCCAAGTCCACTGAACAAAGATCCAGCAGAGTTTGGCGATCATAGACCAACAGAGAGTCGACATCCAGGGTAAGAATGGAAACAATTACAAACAGCACACACAATTCCGGGAGCAACTGACGGCAGGCCACACACACCGGCGCCATCTTGGAACGGAATGAATACATAAGAAGCATTGTACAACTTCAGGGGTAAGAGGTGGAACTTTGGGACATTAAATGCAAGCAGTTTAACTCAAAGGTATGCAGTTGATGGCAAAACCCTTAATAGCATTGATATACAGAGCGATCTCGGGCTCCATGATTCCTTGAAAGTGACAAGACAAGTTGACAGAGTGGTAAAGAAGGTGTACGGTACGCTTACCTTCACCAGTCGAGGCATTGTGTCTCACAGTCAGGAAGTCATGATGCCGCTTTATTGGACTATGGTTATGCCATATTTGGAGTACCGTGTGGTGGTTCCATTACAGGAAGGATGTGTGGGCTTTGGAGAGGGTGCAGAAGAGTTTATCTGAATGCAGCCTCGATTAACAGTCTATTAGCTAAGGGAGAGTTTGGACAAACTGGAACTTGTGAAACGCTGGACACTGAGGAGAGACCTGAGAAGAATATCAAATTATGAGGCATAAATAAGTTAAACAATGAGAACCTTTCTCCCAGTGTGGAAATGCCAAATACTAGTTGGCATAGTATTAAGGTGAGAGGGGCAAAAGAGTTTTCAAAAGGAATATATTTTTTCACAGAGTGGTGGGTGCCTGGGACTGGTGGCGGGGGCCCTCCCTGGGCTGGTGGCGGGGGCATTTACGAAAGTGACATTTAAGAGGCACATGGATCATCAGGGAATGGAGGGATATGCAGCACATGCAGGCAGAAATTAGTTTAACTTTCCGTCATGCTTAGCACAGACATTGTGGGCCAAAGGGCCTGTTTTTGTGCTGCATCATTCTGTGTTCAATGAGGTGCAGAGAAGAGAAGTTAGGGGATTATCATGTAACAATCTGTAAAGGGAGCAGGATAAAGCTTAAATTTAATAAAAAATTGTGGTCTAGCTCTGTTAATATAGTAACATAATTCAAAAACAAGGGACCTGTATTAGAAACATAGAAAATAGGTGCAGGAAGAGGCCATTCGGCCCTTCCAGCCAGCACCACCATTCAATGTGATCATGGCTGATCATCCCCAATCAATAACCCATGCCTGCCTTCTCCCCATATCCCTTGACTCCACTAGCCCCTAGAGCTCTATCTAACACTCTCTTAAATCCATCGAGTGATTTGGCCTCCACTGCCCTCTGTGGCAGGGAATTCCATAAATTCACAACTCTCTGGGTGAAAACGTTTTTTCTCACCTCAGTCTTAAATGACTTCCCCTTTATTCTAAGACTGTGCCCCCTGGTTCTGGACGCGCCCAACATTGGGAACATTTTTCCTGTTTGTTCATTTTAAAAATTAACGATTTCAGCCATTTCTAATAATAATAATAATAATAATAATAATAATAACTTTATTTGTTAAGCACCTTAAAAAACAACCAAAGCTGACCAAAGTGCTGTACAGAAAAAAAAAAATAAGCAAGACATCATAAAACAGGCAGAACAATAGAACATACAGCTAACACGATGCGCATAAATTACATACGAAAATTCAACAATAAATTAAAAGACATAAAACATGAGTATGAACCACGCAGCAAAATCAAGCAAATAAAGTAAATAAATAAGTCGACACCTTACTGGTCTACAAAGGCCACGGAGAATAGATATGTCTTCAGGAGTGATTTAAAAACAGCTAGAGAAGGGGCCTGTTTAACGTGTAGAGGCAATTCATTCCATAATCTTGGAGCCGACACAGCAAAGGCACGGTCCCCTCTGAGCTTCCGCTTAGTTTTTGGCCCAATCAGGAACAGCTGATCATCTGACCTGAGAGAGTGGGAGGGTGTATAAGGGTGAAGAAGCTCAGATAGGTAGGACGGGGCAAGACCATTTAGGGATTTAAAAGCAAATAAAATAATTTTAAAATGAATCCTATACTGAACAGGCAGCCAGTGGAGAGAGGCCAAAATGTGTGAAACGTGACCATGTTTTCGTGTGCCAGTCAATAGACGAACAGCTGCATTCTGTACCATCTGGAGACAATTAATATACATTTATACATTAATTACTCACCCTGGGTCGCAAAAATAATTAACTGTACTTCCAAAAGTAACAGATTTTGCCTCGTAACGCCCATTTTCAGGCTGTCCTGGACTACCACAAGTCCTCGCTAGACAGAGAGAATAAGAGAGAAATGATAATGGAGTAACACCCAAACCGGCAACAGTTTTATTCAGTTGCAATGTGACGTTCCAGCTTTTCCACCATGTTTTGACCAATAAGGGCAGATGTGCTTTGTTTACCACTGTCTAGTTGTGTTTGGGACCTATGGACCTGCATGCCAAGATTCCTCTGTACATCAATGCCCCCAAGTGTCCTGCCATTTACTGTATGCTTTCCTCTTACATCTGACT
Organism: Leucoraja erinaceus; assembly: GCF_028641065.1. Taxonomy (NCBI): domain Eukaryota; kingdom Metazoa; phylum Chordata; class Chondrichthyes; order Rajiformes; family Rajidae; genus Leucoraja; species Leucoraja erinaceus. The sequence continues at coordinate 33,169,193 of NC_073400.1, read as the reverse complement.
CCTCCAAAGTACAACACCTCACACTTGTCCAATTGAACTCCATCTGCTATTTTTCCCTCCAAATTTCCAATGAACTTTATGCTGCTATATCCTTTGATAACCTTCCTCAGTATCCATAATTCCACCAATTTCATCTGGAAACCCTAACTTGGGCAGCATCTCTGGAGAACATGGATAGATGACATTTCTGGTCAGGACCCTTCTTCAGACTGATTGTATATTAAGTTCAGACTGACTACAATAAGTCTGAAGAAGGCTCCTGACCTGAAACATCACCTATCCACATTATCCAGAGATGCTGTCTGATCCATTGAGTTAGTCGGGCACTTTGTGTCCTTTTTTGTAAACCAGCATCTGCAGTTCCTTGTTTCTACAAATAATTAGATGAATTAATTCTAAAGACAAATAAACGAGGATCAAAATCTTAGCTGGGCTATTAATTTTCTGTAATGATAGGAATACAGATGGAATGAAATCTGCTGAAAAGCATGCAGTATAAAATATTTTCCCAACGTAATTATAATTCTAACATTTGAGTTTATAAGCGCATTTATCTAGACTAGTTTAGCAGTCAAATCATAACTTAATACAAATGCATAGATAGAAAAATGTGAAAGAAATTTGGGACAAACAGACAAATGAGACAAGATCAAACAGACATCTTGGTCAGCATACACGACTTTGGCCAAAGGGCTTATTTCCACGCTTACAATGCTATGATTTGAAATCATCCGGGCGATTCCCAATCCTGATGAACTCAGCCCGGTCCATCAGGGCCACATTCCCCCCTCCGCCCTCACGCTCCCATGCGGCACTACATGCCTCAAGAAAGCAGCATCCTGCCGTGCACTATTCTCACTGCTGCCATCAGGCAGGAGTTACGGATACTTGAAGTCACACGCCACCAGATTCAGGAATTGTTACTTTTCTACAAACATCAGGCTCTTGAACTAACATGCACAACTTTAATCCTACCACAAAAACAGAACCTTATGGATCAGTGCATGGACTTGTTTTATAATTGTGTAATTCATATATAATTTTTTTTTTTGTATGAGACAGTGTCCATGTGCCTTTGAGTTGCTGCAACCAAAATGTTCATTACACCTGTACCTCACTGGACGTGTGCATCTGATAATAAACGTGACCTCTGCTCATGCTGGAAATTGTAACCTGATCAATCTTCTGCTGAATCATCTGCAAAACCCTTCACTTAAAATGGCATGCAAGAATAAATATCCAGTGATGACTGAACATCTACCCAAACAACCAGATTGTGGTCCATTACTTGCTTGGGGCAAACCATAAGAGGTCTGAAGAGGAGTTTCTGCCCGAAACATTGCCTATTTCTTTCGCTCCATAGATGCTGCTGCACCCGCTGAGTTTCTCCAGCACTTTTGTCTACCATAAGAGAATAAAGTTAGTCCGAGAACTTACGTATACAAACTGCAAGGAGAAGTGACCAGGTTGAATCAGCTCTGCAGGTAACAGATGTTGTAACTCCTTGTTTGAAAACGTAACCTGGATGACATTGATAACGAACTTTTGTATTCGGTGCAAAACTGGTCTGTGAGATTTGTGCATCCACTAAGGACCCATGTTCCAATTTTGGAGGCGATTCACAATCACCTTCAAGAAAAGAAGAAACAAAAAAAAATCATACTTTAAGCATGCAATCAGTCTCCTTTCAAGTTCCATTTAGCATTTCACTACTATATGCTTAAAAGATATTTGGGCAGATAAATGGGCTAGAAGGCTATGGACCAAATGCAGACAAATGGGAAGCCCAGGATGAACACAGTAGGCATGAACCAGGTGGGCCGATGTGATGTATAGCTCTATGATTCTATTCGCCTCTTATACTGAAAAGCGTTTATTTTAATTTACATTAATTATTCCATTCCCTTGTTTCAATATTGCATGTGCAATTTGATCTCCTTTGATTTATTTCCTTTGATGTTGTATGACTCAAATTATTGAGTCATACAACATGGTAATAGGCCCTTCGGCCCAACATGCCCACGCCAACCAACCTATCCCATCTACACATCCCACCCGTCTGCATTTGGACCATATAATTCTAAACCCATCCTTCCATGTACCTGTCTAATTGTTTCTTAAATGTTGCAACAGTCACTGCTTCAACTACCTCCTCTGGCAGCTTGTTCCACACACCCACCAGCCTATTAAATCCTTTCCCCTTCATCTTAAATCTATGTCCCCTGGTTTGTGGTTCCCCTTTTCTAGGCAAGAGACTCTGTGTATCTGCCAGATCTATGATTTTATACACCTCCGGCTATGAAACAGTGGCAGGCGATCTGTTGACATCACCACATTAAAGCACATTATTTATCCATTTTATGTTTTTAGTTATTAAAACTTAGAAAAATTGGTACCATTATATAAACACAGATACACTAACACAAGGATGTTCTATCCGCTGGAGAAACACCTGCTGCACAAACCAATGGTATGTCTAAGGTAAATAGAGGCATAGAGACATACAACAGGGAAGTAGTCTCTTTGGTCTAACTTTACTATGCTGACCAAGATGGCCCATCTTGACTAGTCCCATCTGCCGCATTTAGCCCATATCCCTCTTAAACCTTTCCTATCCAAGTACCTGACAAATGTATTTTAAATATTACAGTACCTGCCTCAACTATCTGGTCTGGTAGCTCATTCCTGACCCGCTGAGTTACTCCACCACCTTCTGTGTGAAAGCATTCCCCCTCCACTTCTTTAAATCTTCTCGCCTTAAACCTCTATTTTTTTTGATTCTCCTACTCCGAGTAAAAGACTATGTGCATTAACTCTATCTATTCCCCTCATGATCTTATACACCTCTATAAGATGTTTAAGAATGAACTGCAGATGCTGGAAAATCGAAGGTACACAAAAATGCTGGAGAAACTCAGCGGGTACAGCAGCATCTATGGAGCAAAGGAAATAGGCAACGTTTCGGCCCGAAACATTGCCTATTTCCTTCTCTCCATAGATGCTGCTGCACCCGCTGAGTTTCTCCAGACTTTTTGTGTACCCACCTCCATAAGATCACCCCTCAACCTCCAGCATTTCAAGAAATAAAGTCCTGGCCTGTCTAGCCTCTCCCTATAGCTCAGGCCTTCAAGTCCTGAAACATCCTCGAAAATGTTCCCTTCACTCTTTCCAACATAATGGCATCCTTCCTATAGCAGGATAACTAAAACTAATTAAAACTGAACTCAATACTCCAAATGCGGTCTCACCAACATCTTGTGCAAAGGTAGACAAAAAAGCTGGAGAAGCTCAGCGGGTGAGGCAGCATCTATGGAGTGAAGGAATAGGCAACTTTTCGGGTCGAGACCTTTCTTCAGACTGATTTGTCTACCTTCGATTTGTCCTGCCTCTGCAGTTCTTTCTTAAACATCTTGTGTAATGTAACATAACATCCCAGTTTCCACACACAATCTGTGTAGGTACAAACTGTAAATGCTGGTTTACACCGAAGACAGACACAAGATGCTGAAGTAACTCAGCGGGTCAGGCAGCAATTCTGAAGAAAAATAGATGATGTTTCATGTCAAGACCCAGCTTCAGTCTAGACCCGAAACATAGAAACATAGAAACATAGAAATTAGGTGCAGGAGTAGGCCATTCGGCCCTTCGAGCCTGCACCGCCCTTCAATATGATCATGGCTGATCATCCAACTCAGTATCCCGTACCTGCTATCTCTCCATACCCCCTGATCCCCTTAGCCACAAGGGCCACATCTAACTCCCTCTTAAATATAGCCAATGAACTGGCCTCAACTACCCTCTGTGGCAGAGAGTTCCAGAGATTCACCACTCTCTGTGTGAAAAAAGTTCTTCTCATCTTGGTTTTAAAGGATTTCCCCCTTACCCTTAAGCTGTGACCCCTAACATCACCTATTCTTTTTCTCCAGTGATGCTGCCTGAGCCACTGAGTTACTCCAGGATTTTGTGTCCATGTTCTATACTCAATAGCCTGACTGAATGAAGGCCCATGCACAGAAAGCCTTCTTGACCACCCTATCTACCTGTGACGCCACTTTAAAGGAACTATGCACCTACACTCCTCGATCCCTCTGCCGTACAACACTCCCCAGGGCCTTGTCATTCACTGTGAAGGACTTGCATTGGTTTAACTCCCAAAATGCATTACAAAATGTACTTATCAGCATTAAACTCCATTAACCATTTCTCAGCCTACTTGCCCAGCTGATGAAGATTCTGCTGTAATTTTGAATAACCATCTTTGCTATCTACAATACCACCACTGTAATGTCATCTGCAAATTTACTAATCATTCCTTCTACACGCCCATCCAAATTGATGATATAAACCACAAACAGCAATTGGCCCAGTTTGACGGTCTCAAGAACGACAACTGAAGTTTTAAACAAACTTTTATTCGAAAATTCACTAAAATTCAGTAAACAGGTTCTCTAGACACGTCTGACCACACGTCTGAACTGGCTCGCGAAAGCAAAACCGCGCGAAAACAAGCTGCCCCTCCCGAGTCACGTGACCGCGGCTTCCGAACGCCGGGTTCGATACCTGCGTGCGGCAGTAGGCACCGCTACACCAGCACCAATCCCTGAGGCACACCACCAGTCACATGCCTCCAGATCGATAACAACCTTCTATCATCACCCTCTGCTTCCTTCCATGAAGCCAAGTCTCTATCCAGTCAGTTAGCTCTCCCTGGATCCCATGCAATCTAACCTTCCAGAGCACCTTACCATGCAGAACCTCAAATCCCTTGTTAGTTAATGTGTCAAATCGAAACTGTACCCAATAATTTCCAGCATAACTACATAAGTTTATTGACTTCAAATGCACAGTGCAATGTGTGGCCATGATGTGACAATTGATGAAATTACACAGCCAGCAAAGATTGAAAAATCTGCCACCTTTCGTAATCTATCCCTGACCTTTGTCAGCAGCTGGGGACGTATCCACCTTTAAATCTATCTCCCATTGAAGGTGTTTTGTTCTAGACTTTCACCAACCCTTCCCTGCATTCTCTAACTACAGCATCCAACTCTTTAATGAATTCTGGCAAGTGGGGAGGTAGGCTGGAAAGTATATGGAGGAGAATCACCAGGATTTCACTGTGAACACTTCTGAAAACTTACTGGGTCGGTTTTCCCAGTTGTGGCAGAGGCTAAGAGGTGACATAATTTAAATCTATAAAATCACAGTAGTATATAGATCGGGTAGACTGGAGTGTGCAGGAAGGAACTGCAGAGTTGGAGGGAAGAAGGTTTTCGGCCTGAAACGTGGCCTATTTCCTTCGCTCCATAGATGCTGCCACACCCGCTGAGTTTCGCCAGCACTTTTGTCTACAAAGGAACTGTAGATGCTGGTTTAAACCGGATAAACACAAAATGCTGGAGTAACTCAGTGGGCTAGGCAGCATCTCTGGATAGTAGGAACGGGTGACGTTTCAGGTCGAGACCCTTCTTAAATGCTGAACTCCAGAATTTTGTGTCTATCTTCAGGTTAGACTGGAGGTAAGAATACAATGGAGTTCACCAGAGAATGGTGTTAAGACCATTGCTTTACTGACAGAAGAAATAGTAAAATTACAAGGATGGCACGGTGAAGCAGCAGACAGTGTTGCTGCCTCACAGCACTGGTGACCCGGGGTTTTGGAGTTTGCACATTCTCCCAGTGACCCCGTGGGTTTCCTCTGGGTGTTCCGGTTTCCTCCCATCCCAAAGATGTGCGTGTTTGTAGGTTAATTGGCTTCTGTAAAATTGCCCCTGGTGCATAGGGAGTGGATGCCAAAATGGGATAACTTAGAACTAGGGCGGTACAGTGGCTCATCTGCCTCACAGCGCCAGAGACATAGGTTTGATCCTGACTACAGGTGCTGCCTGTACAGAGTTTGCATGTTTTCCCTGTGACCTGCGTGGGTATTCTCCAGGCGTTGTGATTTCTTCCCACACTTCAAAGACTTGCAGATTTGTAGGTTGATTGGCTTTGGTAAAAATTGTAAATTGTCCTTTGTGTGTAGGATACTGCTAGTGTACAGGGATCGCTGGTCGGTGCGCAGTCAGTGGGCCGAAGGGCCTGTTTCCGTGCTGTATCTTTCAATTAATCTAACAAGTGTGCACGGCCGGTGGCAGGTGTGCGTGGGTGTGACAGGTGTGAATAACTGGTGACAGATGTGCATGGGTGTGACAGGTGTGCATGGGTGTGACAGGTGTCCATGGGTGTGACAGGTGAGCGTGGGTGACAGGTGTGCATGGATGTGACAGGTGAGCATGGGTGTGACAAGTGAACATGGGTGTAAATGGTGCAAGTGAACATGGGTGTAAATGGTGCATGGGTGTGACAGGTGTGCATGTGTGTAAATGGTGCATGGGTGTGACAGGTGTGCATGTGTGTAAATGGTGCATGGGTGTGACAGGTGAGCGTGGGTGACAGGTGTGCATGGATGTGACAGGTGAGCGTGGGTGTGACAAGTGTGCATGGGTGTGACAAGTGAACATGGGTGTAAATGGTGCATGGGTGTGACAAGTGAACATGGGTGTAAATGGTGCATGGGTGTAAATGGTGCATGGGTGTGACAGGTGAGCGTGGGTGACAGGTGTGCATGGATGTGACAGGTGAGCGTGGGTGACAGGTGTCCATGGGTGTGACAGGTGAGCGTGGGTGACAGGTGTGCATGGGTGTGACAAGTGAACATGGGTGTGACAAGTGAACATGGGTGTGACAAGTGAACATGGGTGTGACAAGTGAACATGGGTGTAAATGGTGCATGGGTGTGACAGGTGTGCATGGATGTGACAGGTGAGCGTGGGTGTGACAAGTGTGTATGGGTGTGACAAGTGACAAGTGTGCATGGGTGTAAATGGTGCATGGGTGTGACAGGTGTGACCGAGTGGCCGCTCCCGAGGCTGCTCGAGGCCTGAGCGCCGAGACTGGGCCCTGGGGTCGGTGACTGGGACCGAGGCCTGAGCAAGGGAGGGGAGGGGAGGGATGGAGGAGAGGCCGAGGCCCGGGGGCTTCACTGTTTCCCCGAGGGCGCGCTCCTTACCCGCTGCCCTCGCCGCCGCCATCAGCAGGAAGAGCACGGTCACGGCCACGGCCCGCAGCCCCCGCCCCGACCCCCCCATGTTGCCGCCGTCACTCCGTCCGCGGCCCCTCCCTCGCCGGCGATCACGCGCTCGCCCCGCCCCGCCCACACACCCGCCAAAAATAACCGCCGTCGCCCGCCGCGCCAACCTTGGCTTTCCGCGGGATGGCGGTGACGACGACAGGTGTGGCGATGACAGGTGCGGCGATGACAGGTGTGGCGATCACAGGTGCGGCGATGGCGGGTGCGGCGATCACGGGTGTGGCGATCACGGGTGTGGCGATCGCGGGTGTGGCGATGGCGGGTGCGGCGATCACGGGTGTGGCGATCACAGGTGCGGCGATGGTGGGTGTGGCGATGGTGGGTGTGGCGATGGTGGGGTGTGGCGATGGCGGGTGTGGCGATCACGGGTGTGGCGATGGTGGGTGTGGCGATGGTGGGTGTGGCGATGGTGGGTGTGGCGATGACAGGTGTGGCGATGACAGGTGTGGCGATGGTGGGTGTGGCGATGGGGGGGGTGTGGCGATCACGGGTGTGGCGATGACAGGTGTGGCAATGGTGGGTGTGGCGATGGTGGGTGTGGCGATGGCGGGTGTGGCGATGACAGGTGTGGCGATCACGGGTGTGGCGATGACAGGTGTGGCAATGGTGGGTGTGGCGATGGGGGGTGTGGCTGGGCGGTGTGTGGCGATGGTGGGTGTGGCGATCACGGGGTGTGGCGATCACGGGTGTGGCGATGGTGGGTGTGGCGATGGTGGGTGTGGCGATGGCGGGTGTGGCGATGGGGGGTGGCGATGGTGGGTGTGGCGATGGTGGGTGTGGCGATCACGGGTGTGGCGATGGCGGGTGTGGCGATCACGGGTGTGGCGATGGTGGGTGTGGCGATGGTGGGGTGTGGCGATGGCGGGTGTGGCGATGGCGGGTGTGGCGATGGTGGGTGTGGCGATCACGGGTGTGGCGATCACGGGTGTGGCGATGGTGGGTGTGGCGATGGTGGGTGTGGCGATGGCGGGGTGTGGCGATGGCGGGTGTGGCGATGGCGGGTGTGGCGATGGCGGGTGTGGCGATGGTGGGGTGTGGCGATCACGGGTGTGGCGATCACGGGTGTGGCGATGGCGGGGTGTGGCGATGACGGGTGTGGCGATGGCGGGTGTGGCGATGGCGATGGCGGGGGTGTGGCGATGGCGATGGGTGTGGCGATGGCGGGTGTGGCGATGGTGGGTGTGGCGATGGTGGGTGTGGCGACCACGGGTGTGGCGTGGTGGGTGTGGCGATGGCGGGTGGTGGCGATGGCGGGTGTGGCGATGGCGGGTGTGGCGATGGCGGGTGTGGCGATGGCGGGTGTGGCGATGGCGGGTGTGGCGATGGCGGGTGTGGCGATGGCGGGTGTGGCGATGGCGGGTGTGGCGATGGCGGGTGTGGCGATGGCGGGTGTGGCGATGGCGGGTGTGTGGCGGCGATGGGGTGGTGTGGCGATGGCGGGGTGTGGCGATGGCGGGTGTGGCGATGGCGGGTGTGGCGATGGCGGGTGTGGCGATGGCGGGTGTGGCGATCGCGGGTGTGGCGATGGCGGGTGTGGCGATGGTGGGTGTGGCGATGGTGGGTGTGGCGATGGTGGGTGTGGCGATGGTGGGGTGTGGCGATGGTGGGTGTGGCGATGGTGGGTGTGGCGATCACGGGTGTGGCGATCACGGGTGTGGCGATGGTGGGTGTGGCGATGGTGGGTGTGGCGATGGTGGGTGTGGCGATGGTGGGTGTGGCGATCACGGGTGTGGCGATCACGGGTGTGGCGATGACGATGGGGTGGCAATGGTGGGTGTGGCGATGGTGGGTGTGGCGATGGTGGGGGTGTGGCGATCACGGGTGTGTGGCGATGACAGGTGTGGCAATGGTGGGTGTGGCGATGGTGGGTGTGGCGATGGTGGGTGTGGCGATGGTGGGTGTGGCGATGGCGGGTGTGGCGATGGTGGGTGTGGCGATGGGGGGTGTGGCGATCACGGGTGTGGCGATGACAGGTGTGGCGAGGATGGGTGTGGTGATGGCGGGTGTGGCGATGGTGGGTGTGGCGATCACGGGTGTGGCGATGGTGGGTGTGGCGATCACGGGTGTGGCGATGGTGGGTGTGGCGATGGTGGGTGTGGCGATGGTGGGTGTGGCGATGGCGGGTGTGGCGATGGCGGGTGTGGCGATGGTGGGGTGTGGCGATGGTGGGTGTGGCGATCACGGGTGTGGCGATGGTGGGTGTGGCGATGACGGGTGTGGCGATCACGGGTGTGGCGATGGTGGGTGTGGCGATGGCGATGGCGGGGTGTGGCGATGGGTGGGTGTGGCGATGGTGGGTGTGGCGATCATGGGTGTGGCGATGGCGGGTGTGGCGATGGCGGGTGTGGCGATGGTGGGTGTGGCGATCACGGGTGTGGCGATGGCGGGTGTGGCGATGGTGGGTGTGGCGATGGTGGGTGTGGCGATGGTGGGTGTGGCGATGGTGGGTGTGGCGATGGTGGGTGTGGCGATCACGGGTGTGGCGATGGCGGGTGTGGCGATGGTGGGTGTGGCGATGGTGGGTGTGGCGATGGTGGGTGTGGCGATCACGGGTGTGGCGATGGCGGGTGTGGTGGCGGTGTGGCGGCGGGTGTGGCGATGGCGGGTGTGGCGATGGCGGGGTGTGGCGATGGTGGGTGTGGCGATGGTGGGTGTGGCGATGGTGGGTGTGGCGATCACGGGTGTGGCGATGGTGGGGTGTGGCGATCACGGGTGTGGCGATGGTGGGTGTGGCGATCACGGGTGTGGCGATGGTGGGTGTGGCGATGGTGGGTGTGGCGATCACGGGTGTGGCGATCACGGGTGGGGCGATGGTGGGTGTGGCGATGGCGGGTGTGGCGATGGTGGGTGTGGCGATGGTGGGTGTGGCGATGGTGGGTGAGGCGATGGTGGGTGCGGCGATCACGGGTGCGGCGATGACAGGTGTGGCGATGGCGGGGTGTGGCGATGGTGGGTGTGGCGATGGTGGGGTGTGGCGATGGTGGGTGTGGCGATGGTGGGTGTGGCGATCACGGGGTGTGGCGATGGCGGATGCGGCGATGGTGGGTGTGGCGATCACGGGTGTGGCGATCACGGGTGTGGCGATGGTGGGTGTGGCGATCACGGGTGTGGCGATGACAGGTGCGGCGATGGTGGGTGTGGCGATGGTGGGTGTGGCGATGGCGGGTGTGGCGATGACCGGTGCGGCGATGGCGGGTGTGGCGATGACAGGTGCGGCGATGGCGGGGTGTGGCGATGGCGGGGTGTGGCGATGGTGGGTGTGGCGATCACGGGTGTGGCGATCACGGGTGTGGCGATGGTGGGTGTGGTGGCGATGACAGGTGTGGCGATCACGGGTGTGGCGATGACAGGTGTGGCAATGGTGGGTGTGGCGATGGTGGGTGTGGCGATGACAGGTGTGGCGATGGTGGGGTGTGGCGATGGTGGGTGTGGCGATGACAGGTGTGGCGATCACGGGTGTGGCGATGACAGGTGTGGCAATGGTGGGGGTGTGGCGATGGTGGGTGTGGCGATGGTGGGTGTGGCGATCACGGGGTGTGGCGATGACAGGTGTGGCAATGGTGGGTGTGGCGATGGTGGGTGTGGCGATCACGGGTGTGGCAATGGTGGGTGTGGCGATGGTGGGTGTGGCGATCACGGGTGTGGCAATGGTGGGTGTGGCGATGGTGGGGTGTGGTGATGGCGGGTGTGGCGATGACAGGTGTGGCGATGGTGGTGGTGTGTGGCGATCACGGGTGTGGCGATGGTGGGTGTGGCGATCACGGGTGTGGCGATGGTGGGTGTGGCGATCACGGGTGTGGCGATGGCGGGTGTGGCGATGGTGGGTGTGGCGATGGTGGGTGTGGCGATGGTGGGTGTGGCGATCACGGGTGCGGCGATGGTGGTGGGTGTGGCGATGGTGGGTGGGGGGATGGCGGGTGTGGGGATGGTGGGGGTGGCGATGGCGGGTGTGGCGATGGCGGGTGTGGCGATGGCGGGTGTGGCGATGCCGGGTGTGGCGATGGTGGGTGTGGCGATGGCGGGTGTGTCGATGGCGGGGGTGGCGATGGTGGGTGTGGCGATGGTGGGTGTGGCGATGGCGGGTGTGGCGATGGTGGGTGTGGCGATGGCGGGTGTGGCGATGGCGGGTGTGGCGATGGCGGGTGTGGCGATGGTGGGTGTGGCGATGGTGGGTGTGGGTGTGGCGATCACGGGTGTGGCGATGGTGGGTGTGGCGATCACGGGTGTGGCGATGGTGGGTGTGGCGATCACGGGTGTGGCGATCACGGGTGTGGCGATGGTGGGTGTGGCGATGGCGGGTGTGGCGATGGTGGGTGTGGCGATGGTGGGTGAGGCGATGGTGGGTGCGGCGATCACGGGTGCGGCGATGACAGGTGTGGCGATGGCGGGTGTGGCGATGGTGGGTGTGGCGATGGTGGGGGTGTGGCGATGGTGGGGTGTGGCGATGGTGGGTGTGGCGATGGTGGGTGTGGCGATCACGGGTGTGGCGATGGTGGGTGTGGCGATCACGGGTGTGGCGATGACAGGTGCGCGCGATGGTGGGTGTGGCGATGGCGGGGTGTGGCGATGGTGGGTGTGGCGATCACGGGTGTGGCGATCACGGGTGTGTGGCGATGGTGGGTGTGGCGATGACAGGTGTGGCGATCACGGGTGTGTGGCGATGACAGGTGTGGCAATGGTGGGTGTGGCGATGGTGGGTGTGGCGATGACAGGTGTGGCGATGGTGGGTGTGGCGATGGTGGGTGTGGCGATGACAGGTGTGGCGATCACGGGTGTGGCGATGACAGGTGTGGCAATGGTGGGTGTGGCGATGGTGGGTGTGGCGATGGTGGGTGTGGCGATCACGGGTGTGGCGATGACAGGTGTGGCAATGGTGGGTGTGGCGATGGTGGGTGTGGCGATCACGGGTGTGGCAATGGTGGTGGGTGTGGCGATGGTGGGTGTGGCGATCACGGGTGTGGCAATGGTGGGGTGTGGCGATGGTGGGTGTGGTGATGGCGGGTGTGGCGATGACAGGGTGTGGCGATGGTGGGTGTGGCGATCACGGGTGTGGCGATGGTGGGTGTGGCGATCACGGGTGTGGCGATGGCGGGTGTGGCGATGGCGGGTGTGGCGATGGTGGGGTGTGGCGATGGTGGGTGTGGCGATCACGGGTGCGGCGATGGTGGGTGCGGCGATGGTGGGTGTGGCGATCACGGGTGTGGCGATGTGGGGGTGTGGCGATGGTGGGTGTGGCGATGGTGGGTGTGGCGATGGCGGGTGTGGCGATGGCGGGTGTGGCGATGGCGGGGTGTGGCGATGGCGGGTGTGGCGATGGCGGGTGTGGCGATGGCGGGTGTGACGATCACAGGTGTGGCGATGGTGGGTGTGGCGATCGCGGGTGTGGCGATGACGGGTGTGGCGATCACGGGTGGGGCGATGGTGGGTGTGGCGATGGTGGGTGTGGCGATGGTGGGTGTGGCGATGGCGGGTGTGGCGATGGTGGGTGTGGCGATGGCGGGTGTGGCGATCACGGGTGTGGCGATGGTGGGTGTGGCGATGGGTGTGGCGGGTGTGGCGATGGTGGGTGTGGCGATGGTGGGTGTGGCGATGACCAACAGACCGGGGTGGGAGATTACAACCTTCACGTGCTCCATCCTGCTTCGACGAATGCAATCAACCCGACTGCCCAAACAAGATCAGAACAAGTTGACCTACAACTTTAGGCTGTGCATGCCATACGCAAGAAGAAGACAACTACAGACCACTGGACGGCTGCGGTGAACACGGTTGCGCACGTTGACTATCTGTAGTGAAACGCTATGGCGATCATGGGTGTGCACATCACTTTCTGCGATCACTCCCCCTTCCACCCATAGTAATCACAGGTGGAACACTGAAAGCCCTGTTGATCACAGTTTTGCACATTAACTTGCCGCGGACTGAACCACGGTGATCACTACTACAGGTGTGCTCCTACGGCGGGGTGAATATAGGTGTGCATCACGAATCACGCTAGCAATTTTATTTTCGATGCCAAGCGAGCGCCCCATATTAGCTCATTATCCCAATGTGGCATTATCACGATTACTGGTCACTTGTCCCTGGTGATCGCACTCTTACCACGGAACTTGTCCTGGTGATCACAGACGCACACTCACTACCGGGAAACCTGCCGCAGTGATCACAGATGCACACTCACTACCGGGGAACCCACCGTAGTGATCACAGTCTTATAGAGCTCGGCTGTGGCAATTCTAGTGCGCACTAAAAGAATGTCGCCGTGACTCTGGCATCATGAGACGCCGGAACTGGTTCAATAGTGCACACGTCAAAATACCTCCACGGAGTTCCGCATTTAAAGAGAGTAAGCAAGTAAGTGTGCGCCTGTGCATCTGCACAGTGGGGAGTGGGGAGCAATGAGACTCCAGTGAAAATAATATAAACTAGTGAACGTGGGTGCATGTTCTTGAGAAGCCATGTGTAGGAAGGAACTGCAGATGTTGGTTTAAACCGAAGATAGACACAAAATGCTGGAATAACACGGGACAGGCAGCGTCGTTGAAGAGAAACACTTTAACTCCCCATCCCATTCCGTATCCAACCTCTCTGTCCTGGGCCTCCTCCACGACCAGAGTGAGCAACACCGGAAATTGGAGGAACAGCACCTCATATTCCGTTTGGGGAGTCTGCATCCTGGTGGCATGAACATTGAATTCTCACAATTCTGTTAGCCCTTGCTGTCTCCTGCCCTTCCTAGCTCTCCCTCAGCCCTCGGGCTCCTTTTTCCTTTCTTCTCACCGCCTCCCCCCACCCTCCATCAGTCTGAAGGGTTTTGGCCCATTTCCTTCGCTCCATAGATGCTGCTGCACCCACTGAGTTTCTCCAGCATTTTTGTGTACCTGAGAATTAATGGATGCCAGGCTAGGTTGTGATTAATCCTCACCCATGAAGGGAGCAAGGGTTTCTGACTTGCCTGCCCCTCTCTCAGAGCAAGTCACTAACCGGGACAGTGGAACACAAATCTTTTCAGCCAGGAGCTTTTGACATGGAAAAATAGAAGCATAGTAAATTGGTGCAGCAGTAGGCTATTTGGCCCTTCGAGCCAGCACCGGCATTCAATATGATCATGGCTGATCATCAAAAATCACGTTCCGGATTTTTCCCCATATCCCTCGATTCCATTAGCCCTAAGAGCTAAATCTAACTCTCTTGAAAGCATCCAGTGAATTGGCCTCCACTGCCTTCTCTGGGGAGAAATGGAGAGATAACTGATGGGTTCGTAGTGTTGCATTTACACCACGGTCTGATCAGACAAGACAAAGTGCTGGAGTGCATACGTAACATTGGACACAATTTGAAGATGGGTTCCCACCCGAAACGTCACCTATCCATGTTCTCCACAGAAGCTGCCTGACCCGCTGAGTTACTCCAGCACTCTGTGAAACGTCACCTATCCATGCTCTCCACAGAAGCTGCCTGACCCGCTGAGTTACTCCAGCACTGTCTTTTTATGTAAAGCAGCATCTGCAATCCACCTAACTGGCCTGTTTACAACATGTGGAGCTAATCCCCTCTAACAGATGGGGATAGGTGCCACTTTTTGGAGTAAATCAACACAAAAACAGACTCTTCGGCCCAACAGGTCAATGCTGACCAAGATGGCCCATACACACTCATCTCACCTGCCTGCAATTGACCCATAACCCTCAAAATCTTTCCCATCCCTATTCCTATCCAAGTGTCTTTTAAATGTTTTTATAGTACCTGCCTCAACTATCTTTTCTGGCAGCTTGTTCCATATACCTACCACTCTGCACGAAAAACTGCTTCTCAGGTTCCTATTAAATCTTTCCCCACTCACCTTAAAGCTATGTCCTCCAGTTCTCGATTCTCTGACCCTAGGTATAAGACTCTGTACATCCCTATCTATTCCCCTCATGAACTTATACACCTCCACATAGTCATTTGTAGGAAGGAACTGCAAATACTGCTTTAAACTGAAGAGACACAAAATGCTGTCTGTAGACGAGTCTCAACCCAATACGTCACCCATTCCTTCTCTCCAGAGATGCTGCCCGTCCCGCTGAGTTACTCCAGCACTTTGTGTCTATCTTTTATATAATCATCCTCAGCCCCCTGCACTACAAAGAATAAAGTCCTAGCCTACCCTTTTCTCATATTACAGGTACTTAGAAAGTTGCAAGTAATGTAGGCAAGAGTGCTCATGCAAAATACAAATTCTTTGTCCCTTCCTTTGCATTCATGGGCTGGTTGTCGTAGCATGAATGTGTGAGACAGTGTGTACGTTCAAAAGTTCGAGGAGCAGAATAAGGCCATTCGGCCCATCAAGTCGACTCTGCCATTCAATTATGGCTGATCTATCGTTCCCTCTCAATCCCATTCTCCTGTCTGTGTGGATATGTCATGGCCTTGGGAAAAATTTCCCCTTAAATTTTGGGGGGGGGGGGGGGGGGGGTGGCTTGCACAGTATTGTTGGAATGATGGGTTCAGACAGATTTCCTCTGTAGTCCCAACCCCTGTGAATGGAAGTTTCAGCAATGAAACCCTCACACCCAGTCACTCAAGACCAACCATTGATTTCCCACAGTGTTTTTGTGGACAATGGATGTATAAATGACAGTGAAAATGCAATTACCATCCTGTTATATAAATCATAACTTTTACAACTTACCCTCAGAAGTGATAAACTTATCCCAATTTTCATGATGGCTTATAAATGTGTTCAATATTTAACACCACAGGTCAACTTGACAATAATTTAAGCTTAGACAACATATCTGCTTTATTTAATTTAATTCATAAGCATAGAGAATATAAGAATACAACTTCATCTTTCATACAATATGGCACAGTAATGATTTGATTAATACTAACAGGTTTAAATAATTGAAGTTACAATACAAAATCACAGTCTACATTCTTCATATTGACATTTGGATCACTGATGCTGAGTTGGTTTCCCACTCAGTCCCTTTGTGCCCTTTTGAATGTCCCATCAAATCCCCCTCCCCCCTTACACCTCACGGTCAACTTAGTGACCGACTGACCAACCAACCTGCCGGTCTGTGGGAGATGGGAGGAAACCTGAGCACTGGGAGGAACTGAGAGGTCACAGGGAGAATGTGCTAACTCCACACTGACAGAACCAGAGGTTGGGACTGAACCCCATCTCTGGAGCTGTGGCAGATTAAAGATATTTTTAACAAATAAATATAATTTAAATTAAATTAAGTATTTTCTTTCACGGCAACATATTTACCAATATATTATTGAAATTAATTTAGCTATTGGCTGGCACTGATATTTTTCCATATTGGAAAAGATTAGCTCGGTGTTCCACTCTGCACAACTCCATCCTGCAGCTTGTTCTCAATGTCACTGGTGCCCAGTAACTAGCGACCGGAGCCCACGAACCAGGGGCCAATGACCAGTAACCAAGGGCCGGCCAGTGACCACTAACCAGGGGCCAGTGACCACTAACCAATGCGCAGTGCCTAGTAACCTACAGCCAGAGCCTGGTAACTAGCGGCCAGTGCATGGTAACCAGGGGCCAGTGAAAGGTAACCAGCTGTACTGCTAAACGTTCACCCCTGCAATGCATCACTGAGCTGCCAGACAGCAAAGGTTTCACTACTTTGTTAAAAAAAAAAATCAAACTAGACAATAAGTTTTTGCACAGTTTCTTGTGAAACTGATCTAGGCGTTTAATGGGGGTTTTGCGATCATAGAATCAACGAGTTTGCCTTCTCTTGCTCTTCAGGCAGCTTCAATTATAACTGAAGGCAGAATATTAATGTTGCAGTTAGGAGCAGCGACAGTATATGTTGTAGTCCTGCGAGTCAACAAGAGAGAGAGAGGGAAAAGAAAAAATCAAACAAATGGAAATGGTGACACAAGCATTGAAGATTTAAACCCCTTTTTCACGCGGCGACTTGACGCAAGAGTTAACCAAAGTTGAACAGCGTGGGAACCTCTTGCCAAAACCGTACGGCATTCGTGGACCACCGTGGCGCTAACGGCAGGTACTCGTGTAACTTGGTGACTCGGGAGAAAATTCAAACAAGCTTTAATTTCTCCAAGAGTGACTTGTACACTTGTGGTTGAATATTGCAACATTATATGCACGTAGTGGCCAGTGCGATATCCGTACTGACTCTTGCGTGTACCGTGGGAACTCCTGCGAACGGTGAACCCGGAAGCTTGACAGAGGGGACAGAAGGTGAGTAAAAATTGTCTTCTGTGGGATTGAATTTAAAAAAATAAAGATTTGCATCCGCATATGGACATCAACTTATTCATGAGTTATGTTAATGAGATTCAAGAAAATAACTAATCTTTAAAAGGGACTTTACTGAAAGGTCCCGCATTTTTATGGTTCGTGAGAAATTTTTCACATGTACTTCTTTGAGAGATACAGCTCGGAGTCCTCGCCGACCAGCGATCGATGCATTTCCGAAGCAGGGTCCGGAACGCTACCAATCAATGTTCTCCAGAGACCCGTGTAAAGGAGTGAACTGCACATGCTGGTTTAAAACGAAGACAGACACAAAAAGCTGGAGTAACTCAGCGAGTCAAGCAGCATCTCCAGAGAAAAATAGGTGATGTTTCGGGACGAGACACATCTTCAGACTCAATTCCGATTAGGATGTCTGAAGAAGGGTTCCGATTCGAATCGCTATCTATACTTTTTCTCCAGAGATGCTGCCTGACACGCTGACTTACTCCAGCTTTTTATGTTTTTCTTCCTAGATCTGACTTACCTGCTGAGTTACACCAACATTTTGTGTCAGTGTTCACTATGAACATTGAATTATTTAATTTTAGGTAACTTACACTCTCTCTCTCCCCCCTTCCCCCCCCCTCCCCCATGCAGTAAATGTTGGTTAACCAGTCCAAGGTTTGCAACGCTGGTTCCCTCTTGGGATCACACTATCCCTAGCCAACAATTGGCATATCAGGGAACCAAATATAGACATAAAGTGCTGGAGTGACTCAGTGGGTCAGGCAGCATCTCTGGAGGAAAGGGTTAGGCGACATTTCGGGTCGGGACCCCTCTTCAAAATACCCTGCTGAGGTCATCTGTTGTTGGCCCTGATTTGTCCCGGTCTTTTCTTGCTTCCAGTTCCCCCCTACAATCATCCCGAAGGGTCCCGACCAAAAATAGCATCTATTCCTTTTCTCCAGAGATGCTGCTTGGCCCGCTCAGTTACTCCAGCAGTTTGTGTCTAACTTGCTGATTCAGACAGTTTTTGATTTACTCTGAAACACACGTTGGAAATTTAAACTTGGGCGCAACTAACATCGTCTTACTACCGTGGGAACTCTTTAACTCAGCAGGCAGGCAGCAGTTAATTGTTGCTCCCTTCAGTTTCCCAGGGGGTCGGGACGGGACTGGAGTTGGGAGGGAAAGGTGGGGGAGTCGAGGGAGAGGAGGGGGAGACAGATGGGGGTGTCTTCATCTACTGGCGGCGGGTGTCTGTCACTGAAACAGGCAGGTGAGATTTCACATCCACCTTGTGATTAAACATAATACTCTAAACACAGTCTCACCAATGTCTTATGCAACTGCAGTGTGACCTCACAACTTCTATACTCATGCGATGATGGAGAGAGATGTGCACATATGAAACTGGAGATGCTGGTTTACAAAAAAGTCACCATGCAACTTCTAAATAACAGTGTCATTCACATAACATCTAAAAATGTAGTGAATTTAGAATTGTTTCCAAATACTACCACTTTTTGTTTTAAAATTTCAGGTCATGTTTCAGAAAGTATTCCAGTTTAACCAATTCACTCTTGGAAAGAAAAGTAGAACAGGCAAGTTCGTTCTACTCACCAACACTTGTGCCAGCTGAACCACCTTTATCTGCGGATTAAACAAATAATATTAAGTTGATTGTTCACACCATGAACTAACACAATGCTCAGCATCATTGATAAATCAGTCGCTGAACATGGCAGCTGAATTATATGGAATTCATTATTCTACCTCAGAAGGCTTAGGAAGTTTGCCACGTCCCCAACAACTCTCACCAACCTCTACAGATGCGCCGTAGAAGGCATTTATTTGGGATGCATCACAGTTTGGTTTGAGAACAGCTCCATCCAAGACCAAGGTGAGGTACAGGTACAATGACAATGCTGTCTCTCCAACACTGGGACAAATCAGACCAGGTGATCGCTCTGAACAATGCCAGTGTTCAGTCCACACAGGTGCCCTGGATCTTCTATTCCCTGCCACTAGTGTTCACCACCCTCACTGCCAGCTGTCTGCACTGTTACACTCCTGCCCTGTTACATCATGGGGCCACACTCACCAAGCACATTGTAGCCTTCCAGACTCAACACTCAATGTGCCAAGGTTAGGTAACTTGCCTTCTCTACTTGCATCCGAATGGCCATGTATGTAGCAAGCCCCCACAGGGGATATTGGCTTAACCTTCTCTCTCCATTCATACAGCCCATGACACAGAGCCCAGCCTCAAGTAACACAAAATAATTTGCATTATAAATGCTACAGTAACCATTTAATGGAGTTACACCCTATCGCAGATATTCCCTTTGCCCTATCCAACTTCCTACCATTTTTCATCAATCACTTTCCCAGTTCTGACAAGTTTTACCGAACCCGATTTGATGACAGCTCCTTCCATCGATGCTGCCCCACCAAATCTTCCAACATTTTCTGTTCTCAGTCAATGCCAGTTGCTTTCATTAATCTGTGCCAAATCCTCTTTATTGATTAAGATTTCAAACGACAATTAATGTTATCCCCAAATGCCATTTCCTAGTGTCTCTCGAGAACATTTTTGAATGGCTTGGCGTATGTGTAAATTGTCCCTAGCATGTGTAAGACAGCGTTACTGTGCGGGAATGGTCGGTACGGACTCGGTAGGCCTGTTTCCGCGCTGTATCTCTAAATAGATATGTTAATGTTTCAGAGCATAGCTCTGAAAAACAAAGTACGAACTTCTGGCAGACGAAACAGAAGTGTTGCAGGCCAGGGCTTGAAAATAGAGAATTACAGTTCCTTGGCTAACTGGGAATACAAGCTAGTGTGACTATGACCAAGAATAATGTTTCCGCGCTGTGTGACTATGACCAAGAATAAATATTTACCACTTTTGGGTGAAACCTGCCCTATCCATGCACCTGTCTGTTTCTTAAAAGGTTGGGATATTCCCAGCCTCAACTACCTCCTCTGTCAGCTTGTTCCATGCACCCATCACCGTTTGTGTGAAAAAGTGACCCCGCAGATTCCTATTAAATCTTTTCCCCTTCACCTTAATTCTATGTCCTCGTTTCCTCTACTCTGGGCAAGAGACTGCATCTACCCGATCTATTCCTCAAGATTTTGTACACCTCTATAAGATCACCCCTCATCCACCTGCACTCCAGAGAATAGAGTCCCAGCCTCCTCAACCTCTGCCTACAGCTCACACCCTCTAATCCTGGCAATACCTTCATAAATCTTCTCTGTTCCCTTTCCAGCTTGACAACATCTTTCCTATAATAAGGTGCCCAGAACTGAACCACAATATTCTAAATGCAGCCTCACCAACGTCTTATAAAACTGCAACATGACCTCCCAATTTCTAAACTCAATACTCTGAGTGATGATGGCCAAAGTGCCAAAAGCTTTTATGACCACCTTATCTACCTGCGACTCCACCTTCAAGGACCATGCACCTGCATTCCTAGATCCCTCTGCACTACAACACTACCCAGAGGCCTACTATTCTCTGTGTAGGTTCTGCCCTTGTTAGACATCCCAAAATGCAACACCTAATTTTCCTGTATTAAATTCCATCAACCATTCCTCCGCCCACCTAGCCAACCGATCAAGATCCTGCTGCAAATTTTCACAACCATCTTCACTATCTGCAAAACCACTCACTTTCGTATCATCAGCAAACTTGCTAATCTTGTCCCGCCCCATCCAAATCATTGATGTAGATGACAAACAGTGACAGGCTCAGCACCGAACCTTGAGGCACACCACTAGTCACAGGCCTCCAGTCCAAGAAGCAACCTTCCACCATCACCCTCTGCTTCTTTCCATGGAGCCAATTTGCTTATTTTAAAGCACGTTGTTTAGCTTTAACTAATGCTCCTTAAACATGATTAAGAATTTTGAGGGGCTGTATTTGGAGTATTGTGTTCTATGACCAAGAATAAATACTTACCACTTTTGGGTGTCACAGTGCTGCTGCTGTTTGGCGCGCCTGGTAAAGAGGAAATAAATACAATTATTCAATTAACTCAGAAAGCAACTGCTTCAAAAGAATGGGGGCATGAAAAACCTGGAGCAAAACACAAAGTGCTGCAGTAACTCAGCAGGTCAGGCAGCATCTGTGGAGGGAATAGAGAGACCCAAACATCACCATTCCCTCCACAGCTGCTGCCTGATCCGCTGAGTTACTCCAGCATTTTGTTTAGATTTAAATAATGTTTTTTTTAAACATGACTAAGAATTTTGTGAGGCTGCATTTAGAGTATTGTGTTCAGTTTTGGTCACCCTGCTGTATGAAGGATGTCATTCAGCTGGAAAGAGTGCAGAGAAGATTTACAAAAATGTTGCCAGGACTCAAGGGCCTGAGCTACAGGGAGAGGTTGGGGCAGGCTAGGACTCTATTCCTGGGAGCGCAGGAGGATGAGGGATGATCTTAAAGAGGTGTATAAAAATCATGAGGAGAATTGATCGGGTAGATGCGCAGAGTCCTTTACGCAGGGTAAGGGAATCAAGAACCAGAGGACATTGATTATTGCAAGAAGGGCAAGATTTAATAGGAATCGGAGGAGGAGCTTTTTCCCTCAAAGGGTGGTGGGCGCATGGAACGAGCTGCCAGAGGAAGTAGTTGAGGCATGGACTATAACAACATTTAAACGACAGTTGGACAGGTACATGGATAGGAAACGTTTATAGGGCTATGGGCCAAATGCGGACAAATTGATTAGTTAGATAAGGCATCTTGGTCATGCTGAATGAGTTGGACTAGTTAATACTTACGAGTGGTGTGCCTAGTGGTGCGGCTATTCTCAGCTGGGAAAGAGGAAATAAATACAATTATTCAACAATTCCAAAAGCATTACAACAATAATTTACGCACGGTTAAAATATTTACTAGTAGGTGAGGAAGTGACAACTTTATCTAAACCTAATTTTGCAATTTTGGTGGCAAAAACGGGAAAGCAGATTATTATCTAAACGGTGGCCGATTGGGAAAGGGGGAGATGCAGCGAGACCTGGGTGTCATGGTACACCAGTCATTGAAGGTAGGCATGGAGGTGCAGCAGGCAGTAAAGAAAGCGAATGGTATGTTGGCTTTCATAGCAAGAGGATTTGAGTATAGGAGCAGGGAGGTTCTACTGCAGTTGTACAGGGTCTTGGTGAGACCACACCTGGAGTATTGCGTGCAGTTTTGGTCTCCAAATCTGAGGAAGGACATTATTGCCATAGAGGGAGTGCAGAGAAGGTTCACCAGACTGATTCCTGGGATGTCAGGACTGTCTTATGAAGAAAGACTGGATAGACTTGGTTTATACTCTCTAGAATTTAGGAGATTGAGAGGGGATCTTATAGAAACTTACAAAATTCTTAAGGGGTTGGACAGGCTAGATGCAGGAAGATTGTTCCCGATGTTGGGGAAGTCCAGGACAAGGGGTCACAGCTTAAGGATAAGGGGGAAATCCTTTAAAACCGAGATGAGGAGAACTATTTTCACACAGAGAGTGGTGAATCTCTGGAACTCTCTGCCACAGAGGGTAGTTGAGGCCAGTTCATTGGCTATATTTAAGAGGGAGTTAGATGTGGCCCTTGTGGCCAAGGGGATCAGAGGGTATGGAGAAAAGGCAGGTACGGGATACTGAGTTGGATGAACAGCCATGATCATATTGAATGGCGGTGCAGGCTCGAAGGGCCGAATGGCCTACTGGTGCACCTAATTTCTATGTTTCTATGTTTCTATAAAGCAATGCCCTATTAAAATGGAACATGGCTCAAGTACAGGGTCTGCAACCCACAATGTCTGTGCCGATCGTGATGACAACTAATGCATCAGATCCATATCCCTCCATTCCCTGTACATCCATGAGCCTATCCTAGAGTCGGCACATGTGTATGGAGAGATGCCTGTAACCGTCACTGAGGAGGGACCTGATTCGAAGGGCCGAATGGCCTACTCCTGCACCTAATTTCTATGTTTCTATGTTAATGCCCCTGTCCCACTTAGGAAACCTGAATGGAAACCTCTGGAGACTTTGCGCCCCACCCAAGGTTTCCGTGCGGTTGCAGGTGGTTGCCGGAGGTTGCAGGTAGTGAAAGCAGGTAGGGAGACTGACAAAAACCTCCAGGAAGCGCACGGAAACCTTGGGTGGGGCGCAAAGTCTCCAGAGGTTTCCGTTCAAGTTTCCTAAGTGGGACAGGGGCATAATAAATGGAAAGGAAGTATTCAGTTGGTGCAGAAGGATGCTATGGAACCAATGCATGCATAAGTAAAATACAATGCTGACGGTTACTGGCCCAAACAATTACTAATCGGGAGCAGAACCTCTACTGAAGAAGGATCTCAACCCGAAACATCACCCAATCTTTCTCTCCAGAGATGCTGCCTGTCCCGCTGAGTTATGGCCCTGTCCCACGGTACGAGTTCATTCCAAGAGCTCTCCCGAGTTTGCCCTGATTCGAACTCGGAGATTTACAGTAATGGCCGCTCGTCGGTACTCGTGGACATTTTTCAACATGTTGAAAAATCTTCACGAGTTTTCCCGAGCTTACTTGCCGTTAGCGAGTCTTCTCGAGTACCTGCCTTTAACGTTACGAGCCGCTAAGAGACATCCCCGAGCTCCGACGTACCCGCTATGTTTAATTTTTTTTTAAACTCGGGAGAACTCTTGGAATGAACTCGTACCGTGGGACAGGGCCATTACTCCAGCATTTTGTGTCTATCTTAGCACAACCTCTATTGTGGGACAAGAAAGTTAACTACTGGACAGATTTTTTACGTTTCCTCTATTGGGTAGTTAGCTTTGTCTGGTTGGGAAAGTCATTATTATAAATAATAAATACATCAAACGAGGACATAGGGTCGACACGGTGGCGCAGCTGGTAGAGCTGCTGCCTCACAGCGCCAAAGACCCGGGTTCCATCCTGACTATGGATGCTGTCCGTACGGAGTTTGCACGTTCTCCCCGTGACCTGCGTGGGTTTTCTCCGAGTGCTCCGGTTGCCAAAGACGTGCAGGTTTGTAGGTTAATTGGCTTCGATACATTTGTAAAATCGTCCAGTGTTCATGTACGGGGTGATCACTGGTTGCTGTGGAATCCATGGGCCTAAAGGCCCGTTTCCAGAATCGTCTATCAAACCCCAACAGGTGTGCTGTAGGGGACATATGGATAGTTGCTTGACGGCCTGGTTTGGCAACCCGAACGCACAAGACATATTGTGCAGGATAGATAAACACAGGTACTGACCTCCCCACCAAAGGCATCTACATGAAGCCTAGCCTCAGAAAGGCAGCCAATACCAAAGACCTTGGCCACGCTCTCATCTCACTCCCTCCATTGTGAAAGTGGTACAGGAGCCCAAGAACCGTGACCTCCATGTTCAAGAACAGCTTCTTCCCAACACCCATCAGGCTCTTGAACACTAACCTCAACAACTATGATAGTTTATGAAATGTATCGCTGGTTATACCACGGACTTCTCTTTTGCATTATTTGTTTACAAAGTATTATGGCTCTTAAGTTGTTGTATGATTAACAATAAAACAAGAAACAATAACCTTTCATCAGGGTAGGAGAATCACTAACGGAGGGCATTGGTTTATGGTGAGAGGGGCAAGATGTAGTTGGAACCTTAGGGCAACTTGGGTGAATGGAATGTGCTGCCAGGAGGTACTGTGGTTGAGGCAGATACTACACAGCATTGAAAAATCACTGGACAGGTGCTTAGAAAGGAAAGGTTTAGAGGGATATGGGTCAAACGCAGGTGAAATGGGATTCGCTTAGACGTAGCATCTTGGTCAGTAGGAACGAGTTGGGCCGAAAGGCCTGCTTCCAAGCTGGATGAAACAGTCCTTTCGTACCTTTAGAATGGAGATGGAGGAATTTCTTCGGTGAGAAGGTGGTACATCTGTGGAATTAAATGTCACAGGTGGTTGTGGAGGCCAAGTCATTGGGTATTTGTAAGGTGGAGATTGACAGATACTTGATTAGTTCGGGTGTCAGGGTTTATGGGGAGAAGGCAGGAGAATGTTGTTAAGGGGGAAAGATAGATCAGCCATGATCGAATGGCAGAATAGACTCGATGGGCCAAATGGCCTACCTCTGCCCCTATGATCTATGAGCTTGTGACCGACTTCAATTCTTTGAAACAAGTTCCTTTGAACAGCAAAAGACACGTTTTATGGGTGGTATGACCTGAAACAGTGCGATAACATCTGTTGTAAAATGCAGTCAGAGATTAAGCAAACATTATCTGGCCATAAACCCTTTATTGCTCTAACCACCGACTGTCTAACCCATGGGGTAAATCCAACACTAGGTGGAAGGACCTGTTCCCACACTGTATCTCTAAACTAAAGTATGGATGGGTCTCCTTCATTCCTGGGTGTTCCAAGTTGTCAAACCAGGCCATGATGTAACCAGTCAGTGTGCTCTTGCCTGTACACCTGTGGTTGGGCAGGGTGTCATAGAGCATGGAAACAGGCCCTTCAGCCCAACTTCACACCGGCCAACATGCCCCAGCTACACCAGTCCCATCTCCCTGCATTTGGTCCATATCCCTCCAAACTTGACCCATCCATATAAAGGTTGGATCCATATCCATATGATGGGTTGAAGGGGATGTTCTGTACTGGGTGGACATGGTTCTGCACAAGGTTCACCAACACCACAATGTACTTAGAAAACAAATATTTGGTGTCCTCGTACCATAATTTCAATTTCACCTTCAGGACTCTGCAATGAATGTCATGTCAAATGAATACAAACTAGTAAGTGTGTACACTTGGCACTACCAGTTCTACCCACAAATTAAACACATAACCTTTCTTTTACTATTCCTAAAGATGCTAATTAATGCTGCACTATATTGATCATTTAAATGTATTAACACTAGTTCATACAAAAAAAATATAATTGCTGTTTTACTCGGCTTTAACCACGCGCTATTTTACAAAGAATACTTCTGTGACTGTGGTGATCAGACCATGGATAGGATAAGTTTGGAGGGATATGGACCAAACGCAGGCAGGTGGGATTAGTGTAGCTGGGACAAGAACACGTCCAGTGAATTGGCCTCCACTGCCGTCTGTGGCAGAGAATTCCACAGATTCACAACTCTAGGTGAAAAAGCTTTTCCTCAGTTCAGTCCCAAATGGCCGACCCCTTATTTGTATATGTATATCATCCTATATACAATCAAAACAAAGTGCTGGAGTAACTCAGCGGGTCAGGCAGCATCTGTGGAGAACATGGATAGGTGACGTTTCACAGAGTGCTGGAGTAACTCAGCGGGTCAGGCAGCATCTGTGGAGAAAAGGAATAAGTGACGAGACCCTTCTGCAGACACACTGAAATGTCACCCGTTCTCGTGAAATGTTAAGCCAGAGGAAGGGATGTAGGATCCTTCTCAGATAGGCCATTGGGTCCAGATATCGTCTGGACAGGGCACAGATCAACTGGCCAAAACCAGACTACGATGAATGGCTGGGATGAAGGAACTGCGTTCAGTACAGTCAGAATCAATGTTGGTACAAGGATAGGTAGGAGAGGGACATCACGGGGATATTGATAGGTTAGGTGCAAGGGTAAGATGGAGCATGTGAGAAGATAGAAAATCATCCTCTTTTTGAAAAATGAAAACAAAATGAGACCTGGGGCTTGAGTTCCACGAATCAAAAAACAGGCAGGTAATTGGGAAAGAGAATTGGATGCCACCGTTCATACACGAGGTTGTCTTCTGGTCCTTGATTCCCCTCTCCTGGGTACAAGACTGTGCATTGACATTGTCACCCTGGGCAAACCACACTGACATCTCATAATTTCATAAACTTCCTTCAGGTCTCCAATGATCCAGAGAAAACAATCCAAATCTGTCCAACCTCTCAAAATACCCAGCATCCTCAACATCCCGGCAAACCTCCTCCTCTGGCACCCTCCCCAAAGCAATGGGGCCACCAGAGTGCACACAATGCTCCCAATGTGGCCTGACCAATGGTTTATACACCTGCAACATAACTTCCTGATTATATTCAATGCCCCGACCATTCAAGCCAAGCATACGATGTGCTTTCTTTGCCACTATATCTACTTGTGTTGCCACTTGCAAGGAGTCATGAACTTCATCTCAAGCTCCTGTCTCCTACTGTTTACTGCGTTGGACCTCCCAAAGTGCAACATGACACAATCATGACTCTGCACAAGTGTCAACTGGTCTATATCCGGCCGCATCTGTTGACAACGTTCTTCTTGTTCACAACTCTGCCAACTCTTTGCGTTGTCTGCATACTTACTAAACCACTCATCTACATTCTCATCCGAATCATTTTCCAGAGTAAAGGAGGCAATTGCCCGTGATACGGGTTGGAGCAGTGGTCAACGATGTTGGCGAGAGATGTTGGCAATTACAGGGCAGATGAACACGTGGCCTTTTTGCTTTGTAAACCATCATGGTGACAATGAGGAAGCAGAAATCGAGGCTGCTCAAAAACATACAAATCTCAGCAAGGGAATTGATCTCGTGAAGTCTGAGGAAACGAGACTGGGGAAGAGGAGATGTGAGAATGGGTTGAGAACACGGAGAGACAGGAGGAAGACCTAGACTTTGTGTCCGCAGATCTGCAAGATACCAAGGTGCAGCAGACGGCTTAGTCTGCTCACAGATCTCCAAGGTCGGCAAGATGTTTGGGAGGGAAGCACTTTGTTTTTTGACTACAGGATGAAGCAGGGATTTCAGACTAGAATGATACCTCATTCCAAGCTGCCTCATTGCAGACTTTAGACTCTTCTCTGTGAAACCAGAGGCACCAGATGACCAGAGAGAGGCCACAGCCTCAGAATTAAAGGACGTACCTTTACAAAAGAGATGAGGAGGAATTTCTTTAGTCAGCGGGGTGGTGAATCTGTGGAATGCATTGCCACAGACAGCGGTGGAGGGCAAGCCTTAGGATATTTTTTAATACAGAGATTGATTAGTACAGGTGTCGGGTTATGGGGAGAAGGCAGGAGAATGGCGTTAGGAGGGAGAGATAGATCAGCCATGATTGGGAACTTATGAATGTGTGAGCTAATGTTATAAAGACCGTTTCCTACACCCTGATATTTTTCTCTTTGCACCACCTGTTGTATATGTGCATGCTCTGGTTTTACTCATGCAGATTATGATTAGCCTGGATAACACGCACAGCATTTCCCGGTACCTTTGCACAAGCACCAATAATAAATCAAATACCAACATACAAACAAGGTCCGAGCCACACCTAGTCTGCAAGCAAGAACAATGGGTACATTTACAGAGAAGCATTTATGTTGGCAAGATTTAAAAGTTTTAATCACAAGGATCAAAATGAAGGATCGATTTGAAGAGCATGCCAAGGAGGTTTACCAGACTGCTTACTGTTAATTGGGTCAGAGAGGCCATGTGAAAGTGTACATTTGACCGACCGAGTCGGTGCCGAATTAATCTACAAAACAGCCCGTCTTTGGAGCTTGGGAGGAAATCAGTGCACCCGGAGAAAACCCACGTGATCACAGGGAGAACGTATAAACACTGTACACGCAGCACCCGTCTTCAGGATCGAACCCGGGTCTCTGGCGCTGCAAGGCAGCAACTCAACCCCTGCGCCACCGTGTTGCCACAATGATGCTTGGATTAGGGAGAATCTGGACAGACTTGGATTGTTTTATCTGGAACGCTGAAGGCTGAGGGGAGGCTTAACAGTAGTTGATACAATGAGGGGCATTGAGAGGGTAGACAGTCCTTTCTCCCGGGATTGTACAAGAGGGCAGACCTTTCTGATGGAGGGGGGCAAAGTTTAAAGGAGGGGGGGGGGGGCAGAAGTTTTCTATTTGGGTGGTGGGTGCCCAGAGTGAGCAGGAGGCTGTGGTGGTGGAGGCAGATATGATGGTGGCATTGAAGAGATGTTTGGACAAGTACGTGGATATGCAGAAGTATGTGCAGGCAGATAAAGAGTTGTTCTTGGCATCATGTTCTGCACAGGCAGTGAGGCACAGGGCTGTTCCTGTGCTGCTCTATGTACAATACATTCTGCTCCAACCTTGGTCCGAGGGCCCTTTCCCCAGGAGGAGACAACGTGAAGTTCCACTGGGGTGACTTCAACACCAAGGTCGGTAGGAACAAGGGGTCACAGTTTAAGGATAAGGGGGCAATCTTTTAGGACCGAGATGAGGAAAACCTTTTTCACACAGAGAGTGGTGAATCTCTGGAATTCTCTGCCACAGAAGGTAGTTGAGGCCAGTTCATTGGCTGTATTTAAGAGGGAGTTAGATGGGCCCTTGCGGCTAAAGGGATCAAGGTATGGAGAGAAGGCAGGAACAGGATACGGAGTTGGATGATCAGCCATGATCATATTGAATGGCGGTGCAGGCTCAAAGGGCCCTACTCCTGCACCTAATTTCTATGTTTCTATGAATGTGATCCTCTAACAAGGTGTAGTGTGGCGGGGAGAGACCAGGGAGAAGGCAGGAGAATGGGGTTAGGAGGGAGAGATAGATCAGCCATGATTGAATGGCGGAGTAGACTCGATGGGGCTGAATGGCCTAATTCCTTATGAAAGGGAGCAGGGGGGAGGTAAGATAGCTGGTACAGAGGTTGGGTGGGGGGGGGGGGGGGAGATAGATGGGTGCGAGGATGGAGCAGGGTTTAGATTTTGGTTCATTATTGTCACTGTGGGGAGTGTGGTCCGTGTGACGGACTGGGCTACATCTACAATGGTGGGGAGTGTGGTCTGTGTGATGGACTGGGCTACATCTACAATGGTGGGGAGTGTGGTGTGTGTGATGGACTGGGCTACATCTACAATGGTGGGGAGTGTGGTCTGTGTGATGGACTGGGCTACATCTACAACTCTGCCATTGCTTGGGGTCTTGGTCAGAGCTGTTCCCAAACCCCACTGTGATGAATCCCGATACGATGTTTTCTACGTTGCATCTGTAAAAATTGGTGAAAGTCGCTGGGTTTCCTCAGGAAATTCTTGAGGAAGTATTGGCCAGGGTAGGTGGGCGGGGGAAGAATGAGCACTAGAGAACACAACACAGTTGCAACATCTCCAATGTGGAGCTACACCAGCTAACGTTACATTGACCACTGACGGCCGATGGCAGAGAGACCTGGTCACCAGGGGAAGGAACGGCTCTGGCCAGCGACAGCGAGCGTGATGACGAGTACCTCTGCACGATGGTGGCGATGAACTCCACTGTCCGTCCGCCTTGCAGGTCACCTCCGCCTGCCCGATCAGCGTGTAGCCAGGTTTACAGGAATACGTCGCTGTCATGCCGTACTCCCAGAACTCACTGTCACCACGACCGGAAACAGAGCCGTCACTGATGGCTGGAGCATCTGAGCATTTCACAACTGGGGAAAGATAAACAGTCAGAGATCACAACTTTAAACACAAAGCACGCTGCAGGGGGCAACATGGACACACGCGGTGTGTTCTTTAACATGCTGACCAGACTGCCACAGGTTGTTCAGAACGCAGGACAGTACAGGAACAGGCCCTTCAGCCCACAATGTCCCTGCCCAACATGCCAGGACCAACACTTACCCGCCTGCACATGATCCATATCCCTCCATGTCCACGCGCCTGTCCAAAAGCCTCAACACCACTATGGTATCTGCCTCCACCACCACCACCACCTTCAGTAAAAACAGTGCAGTAAACATTCCCCTCCCACCTTAAAGCTATGTCTAGTGTTTGATATTTCAAGGGTGGTAAATGGTTCTCAGTGTCTACATTATCACCACATCAGATCTTCCCAGAGAAAACAATCCAAGTATCAGAATGATACCTCTAATGGGCGTATCATTCTGGTTCACCTCACCTGCACCCTCTCCAAAGTCAACACATCCTGTAATGGGGGCGACTAGAACTGTACACAATACTCCACATGCAGCCTGGCCAAAGTCCCATACTGCTGCATCCTGACTTCAGACTTGTACTCAACGCACCGACCATTGATGAAAGCAAACCATATACTTTCTTTGCCACTCTGCAAGTAAGAATGTCATTGTTCCATCTACGACATACGACGATAAAACACTCTAGACTTGACTATCACGCATTGTCACTTTCAGCAAGCTGTGGACTTGGACCCCAAGCCCTGTACAACAATGCCGTTAAGAGTCGTGTACATTATCCCCTTTCATTCGACCTCCCAAAGACCAACTCCCATTTCACACCTTCTCAGATTAAACTCCATCTGCCATTCCTCCGCCCATTTCTGCAGCGGATCTACTGTATATTCTGCTGAATACATTAACAGCCTTTCTCGAGACCCCAACAATGTTGGTGTCAATTCACAGCTCCAAACATCAGGCTTTCTCACAGAAGGGCGGCATTGTGGCACAGCAGTAGAGTTGCTGCCTTACAGCGCCAGGGACCAGAGTTCAATCCCGACTACGGGTACTGTCTGTACGGAGTTTGTACATTCTCCCCGAGACCTGCGTGGGTTTTCTCTGGGTGCTCCAGTTTTCCTCCCACACTCCAAAGAGGTGCAATGTTTGTAGGTTAATTCCCAAGTGTGTGTAGGATAGCGTTAGCGTGCGGGGATCCCTGGTCAGTGCGGACTCGGTGGGCCGAAGGGCCTGTTTCCGTGCCGTATCTCTAAACTAAATTATTTCATGTCCGCAAGTTGCAATGGGATTGACATCAGGAAGATTTTGATGCTTCACGCAGCCCAGCACCCCCGCCTCACTCCATCTACACATGGTTCAGGAGAGCAGCCAACATAATCAAGTCTGAAGAAGGGTCACAACCCGAATCATCACCCGTACTTACTCTCCAGAGATGCTGCCAATCCTGCTGAGTTACTCCAGCTTTGTGTCTACCGTTTAAACCAGCATCTACACATAATCAAGGACCACGCACACCCCGGTCATTCCTTCTTCTCCCCTCTCCCGTTGAGCAGACGATACAAACATTTCTAAACGCACACTACAAGACTCAGGACGGAAAGAGCTAACTTGTGAAGCTGCCACGTCCAGCTTTGATGTGAGGATTAGGGAGGGGAATCACTGACACCTGCCCTTGCCGATGAGGAACTCCAGCTCACCTTCACAGGTAGGCACCTGGCCGCTCCACCCACCGTCCTCACACAGCCTGGTGTCCCGACCCACCAAGTTGTACCTGCAAAAGGGAAAGGAACAGCTTGGGAAATCCCCACAACCAACGGGCCAATAACAGCGATCCCAGGAAAGGCCAATCAAAGATTCACATTTGGGTAGAAAATGCAGGAGTTACTCAGTGGGTCTGACATGATGGAGAACATGGATAGGTGACATTTCATAAGTGAAGGGGGTAGAATTAGGCTATTCGGCCCATCAATTATATACTGCCATGCAATCATGACTGATCTATCTCTCCTTCCTAATCCCATTCTTCTGCCTTCTCCCCATAACCCCCGACACCCGTACTAATCAAGGATCGACCTATCTCTGCCTTAGTGGGGTTACTCAATGTGCTCCAGTTTGCCTTCCACATTCTGATAACATGCAGATTTATGGGTTAATTGGCTTCCGTAAAATGTCCTAATTGGTAACGACAGAATTGGTGTACAGATGACTGCTAGTAGCGAGGATGTGGGCCAAAGGGCCTGTTTCCTTGTGGTATCTCCAAGCATGTTCTCCAGAGATGGAACATTTAGAATGGATAATTAGCTAGAGGAAGGCGACTCATTATCTATTCTATATTTTACCTGATCTCCGTTCCTTTTGATCACTAATTTTCACACCTTGCCCATCCATATCTCTGTGTCTCCCTCTCCCCTGACACTGTTGGAAGAAGGGTCTCAAACCCGAAACGTCACCCATTCACTTTCTCCAGAGATGCTGCCTGACTCGCTGAGTTACTCCAGCACTTTGTGTCTTTACCCGGTGTAACCCAGCATCTGCAGTTCCTTCCTCCAGTTACTACAGAGCAGACAGACACTCACCCCGTATCACAGAAGAAGGTAACCTGGTCTCCAAATTTGTTCCCCGTTGCATTGTAACGTCCATTCAGGATTTCTCCAGGACTTCCACAGGATTTTCCTAAAGAGGAATTAGTGGAGAATTCCACGGGTTAGAACATGCCGAAAGTCCGCTGTGTTACATTGCATCTCACTGCGCTTGGAAACTTGCAACAAGGAGTTTTCACTGCACTGTTGCCCCAGTTCCAGAACACAAATTCAAGACTTTAACATACAAAAATAAAATAGGTGCACGAGTAGGCCATTCGGCCCTTCGAGCCAGCACCGCCATTCAATATGATCATGGCTGATCATCCACAATCAGTACCCCTTTCCTGTTTTCTCCCCATATCCTTTGATTCCATTAGCCCTAAGAGCTAAATCTAACTCTCTTGAAAACATCGAGTGGAGGGAGCATGGTGGCGCAGCGGGTAGAGCTGCTGCCTCATAGCACCAGAGATCCTGGTTCGATCCAGACCTCGGGTGCCGTCTGTGTGGAGTTTGCTCGTTCTCCCTGTGACCTGCGTGGGTTTTCTCTGGGTGCTCTGGTTTCCTCTCCAATCTCAAAGATGTGCTGGTTTGTGGATTAATCGGCCCCTCTGTAAATTGCCCCCTAGTGTGTAGGGAGTGGATGTGACAGTGGGGGAAAACAGAACTCGTGCGAGCAGGTGATCGATGGTCGGTGTGGACTCAGTGGGCCCGTTTCCACGCTGCATTTCCAAACTAAACCATGGTGACTCTGCCCATGACCCACACCTCCCCTTGTGACCTGCCCTTCAATAACCGCCCCCCCACCCCCCACCCACCGTACCTGCCTAGTGACCAGACCACATGACATTGAAGAAGGTAGAGGGGTCGAGCACTCACGTTCACAGGTAGTCTGCAGTGGAGACCAGGTCAAATTTGAGTTACAGGTGATCTTTGGGGAGGTGCCGTCCTCCAGCTTGAAGCCTGGGATACACCTGTAAGTCACAGTCGACCCCACAGGGAAGGAGTCCTGGGAAATATGTTCATCCCTCGGTGACCCGTTTTCCAAATGTGGGGGCTTTCCACATCCAGGCGCTTTTAAAAAGAGAAGAAAGTTAGTTTTCAGTTCAACCAGTCGAGACCCCCTCTCCCCCCTCTGTTCAAGACTCCAGAGTGTTTTATTGTCATGTGTCCCAGATAGAACAAAGATATTGTTACGAGCAGACGCATAACACAATATGGAAACATAGTGCACTGTAAACAACACAGACACAGTAGTTCAGAGCTTATTTGAGGTTGACACCTCCTTTCCCATGGTTGAGACCCCTCTTCCCCCCAGTTGAGTCACCCCTAATTTAGACCTCCCCGCGCCCCGGTTGAGAGCAACCTCCCCTCCCCCATCCACAGGGGGATGAGGTGCCCCACCCGGTCAACCCAACAATCCCGACCGGATCAACAAAGACCATCTTCACTCGGCACCTCCTTGGTCTTTGGTTCTGGAGCGCCCGGGAGAAGGGGCAGAGTGGGCAACTCCCGGCCCGAAGTGGGTGACCCCTTGACCTCTCACACTCACAGGTGGACGGGCAAGGTGTAAGAAGGGGAGGGAGGTGATGCTGAATTTCCTCAGTTAGTCCCTGAGGAAGTAAAGATGTTGGCTGGGGATGGGGGGAGGTCTTGGGCAGAGCTGTTGCCAAACCCCATGGTGATGAAACCCGATACGATGTTTTCTACATTGCATCTGTAAAAATTGGTGAAAATTGTAGTTTCCTCAGGAAATTCTTGAGGAAGTATTGGCCAGGGTGGGAGGGGGGTAAATGGGGGAGAGGGTGGAGTGGGGTAGAATGTTCACTAGAGAACACAACACAGTTGCAACATCTCCAATGTGGAGCTACACCAGCTAACGTTACTTCTGACCACTGACGACCGATGGCAGAGAGACCTGGTCACCAGGGGAAGGAACGGCTCTGGCCAGTTGTCCAGTGGCCAGAGATGAGTGTTCACGTAGCGACAGTGAGCGTGATGTCGAGTACCTCTGCACGATGGTGGCGATGAACTCCACTGTCCGTCCGCCTTGCAGGTCACCTCCGCCTGCCCGATCAGCGTGTAGCCAGGTTTACAGGAATACGTCGCTGTCATGCCGTGCTCCCAGAACTCACTGTCACCACGACCGGAAACAGAGCCGTTACTGATGGCCGGAGCATCGGAGCATTTCACAACTGGGGAAAGATAAACACAGTCAGAGATCACAACTTTAAACACAAGGGCACGCTGCAGGGGGCAACATGGACACACGCGGTGTGTTCTTTAACATGCTGACCAGACTGCCACAGGTTGTTCAGAACACAGGACATTACAGGAACAGGCCCTTCAGCCCACAATGTCCCTGCCCAACATGCCAGGACCAACACTTACCCGCCTGCACATGATCCATATCCCTCCATGTCCACGCGCCTGTCCAAAAGCCTCAACACCACTATGGTATCTGCCTCCACCACCACCCTCAGTAAAAACAGTGCAGTAAACATTCCCCTCTCACCTTAAAGCTATGTCTAGTGTTTGATATTTCAAGGGTGGTAAATGGTTCTCAGTGTCTACATTATCACCGCATCAGATCTTCCCAGAGAAAACAATCCAAGTATCAGAATGATACCTCTAATGGGCGTATCATTCTGGTTCACCTCCCCTGCACCCTCTCCAAAGTCAACACATCCTGTAATGGGGGCGACCAGAACTGCACACAATACTCCACATGCAGCCTGGCCAAAGTCCCATACTGCTGCATCCTGACTTCAGACTTGTACTCAACGCACTGACCATTGATGAAAGCAAACCATATACTTTCTTTGCCACTCTGCAAGTAAGAATGTCATTGTTCCATCTGCGACATACGACGATAAAACACTCTAGACTTGACTATCACGCATTGTCACTTTCAGCAAGCTGTGGACTTGGACCCCAAGCCCTGTACAACAATGCCGTTAAGAGTCGTGTACATTATCCCCTTTCATTCGACCTCCCAAAGACAAACTCCCATTTCACACCTTCTCAGATTAAACTCCATCTGCCATTCCTCCGCCCATTTCTGCAGCGGATCTACTGTATATTCTGCCGAATACATTAACAGCCTTTCTCGAGACCCCAACAATGTTGGTGTCAATTCACAGCTCCAAACATCAGGCTTTCTCACAGAAGGGCGGCATTGTGGCACAGCAGTAGAGTTGCTGCCTTACAGCGCCAGGGACCAGAGTTCAATCCCGACTACTGGTGCTGTCTGTACGGAGTTTGTACATTCTCCCCGAGACCTGCGTGGGTTTTCTCTGGGTGCTCCAGTTTCCTCCCACACTCCAAAGAGGTGCAATGTTTGTAGGTTAATTCCCAAGTGTGTGTAGGATAGCGTTACTGTGCGGGGATCCCTGGTCAGTGCAGACTCGGTGGGCCGAAGGGCCTGTTTCCGTGTCGTATCTCTAAACTAAATTATTTCATGTCCGCAAGTTGCAATGGGATTGACATCAGGAAGATTGTGATGCTCCACGCAGCCCAGCACCCCCGCCTCACTCCATCTACACATGGTTCAGGAGAGCAGCCAACATAATCAAGTCTGAAGAAGGGTCACAACCCGAATCATCACCCGTACTTACTCTCCAGAGATGCTGCCCGTCCTGCTGAGTTACTCCAGCTTTGTGTCTACCGTTTAAACCAGCATCTACACATAATCAAGGACCATGCACACCCCGGTCATTCCTTCTTCTCCCCTCTCCCGTTGAGCAGACGATACAAACATTTCTAAACGCACACTACAAGACTCAGGACGGAAAGAGCTAACTTGTGAAGCTGCCACGTCCAGCTTTGATGTGAGGATTAGGGAGGGGAATCACTGACACCTGCCCTTGCCGATGAGGAACTCCAGCTCACCTTCACAGGTAGGCACCTGGCCGCTCCACCCACTGTCCTCACACAGCCTGGTGTCCCGACCCACCAAGTTGTACCTGCAAAAGGGAAAGGAACAGCTCGGGAAATCCCCACAACCAACGGGCCAATAACAGCGATCCCAGGAAAGGCCAATCAAAGATTCACATTTGGGTAGAAAATGCAGGAGTTACTCAGTGGGTCTGACATCATGGAGAACATGGATAGGTGACATTTCATAAGTGAAGGGGGTAGAACTAGGCTATTCGGCCCATCAATTATATACTGTCATGCAATCATGACTGATCTATCTCGCCTTCCTAATCCCATTCTCCTGCCTTCACCCCATAACCCCCGACACCCGTACTAATCAAGGATCGACCCATCTCTGCCTTAGTGGGGTTACTCAATGTGCTCCAGTTTGCCTTCCACATTCTGATAACGTGCAGATTTATAGGTTAATTGGCTTCCGTAAAATGTCCTAATTGGTGACGACAGAATTGGTCTACAGATGACTGCTAGTAGTGTGGATGTGGGCCAAAGGGCCTGTTTCCTTGTGGTATCTCCAAGCATGTTCTCCAGAGATGGAACATTTAGAATGGATAATTAGCTAGAGGAAGGCGACTCATTATCTATTCTATATTTTACCTGATCTCCGTTCCTTTTGATCACTAATTTTCACACCTTGCCCGTCCATATCTCTGTGTCTCCCTCTCCCCTGACACTGTTGGAAGAAGGGTCTCAAACCCGAAACGTCACCCATTCACTTTCTCCAGAGATGCTGCCTGACTCGCTGAGTTACTCCAGCACTTTGTGTCTTTACCCGGTGTAACCCAGCATCTGCAGTTCCTTCCTCCAGTTACTACAGAGCAGACAGACACTCACCCCGTGTCACAGGAAAAGGTAACCTTGTCTCCAAATTCGTTCCCCGTTGCATTGTAACGTCCATTCAGGATTTCTCCAGGACTTCCACAGGATTTTCCTAAAGAGGAATTAGTGGAGAATTCCACGGGTTAGAACATGCCGAAAGTCCGCTGTGTTACATTGCATCTCACTGCGCTTGGAAACTTGCAACAAGGAGTTTTCACTGCACTGTTGCCCCAGTTCCAGAACACAAATTCAAGACTTTAACATACAAAAATAAAATAGGTGCACGAGTAGGCCATTCGGCCCTTCGAGCCAGCACCGCCATTCAATATGATCATGGCTGATCATCCACAATCAGTACCCCTTTCCTGTTTTCTCCCCATATCCTTTGATTCCATTAGCCCCAAGAGCTAAATCTAACTCTCTTGAAAACATCGAGTGGAGGGAGCATGGTGGCGCAGCGGGTAGAGCTGCTGCCTCATAGCACCAGAGATCCTGGTTCGATCCAGACCTCGGGTGCCGTCTGTGTGGAGTTTGCTCGTTCTCCCTGTGACCTGCGTGGGTTTTCTCCGGGTGCTCCGGTTTCCTCTCCAATCTCAAAGACGTGCGGGTTTGTGGATTAATCGGCCCCTCTGTAAATTGCCCCCTAGTGTGTAGGGAGTGGATGTGACAGTGGGGAAAACAGAACTCGTGCGAGCAGGTGATCGATGGTCGGTGTGGACTCAGTGGGCCCGTTTCCACGCTGCATTTCCAAACTAAACCATGGTGACTCTGCCCATGACCCACACCTCCCCTTGTGACCTGCCCTTCAATAACCGCCCCCCCACCCCCCACCCACCGTACCTGCCTAGTGACCAGACCACATGACATTGAAGAAGGTAGAGGGGTCGAGCACTCACGTTCACAGGTAGTCTGCAGTGGAGACCAGGTCAAATTTGAGTTACAGGTGATCTTTGGGGAGGTGCCGTCCTTCAGCTTGAAGCCTGGGATACACCTGTAAGTCACAGTCGACCCCACAGGGAAGGAGTCCTGGGAAATATCTTCATCCCTCGGTGACCCGTTTTCCAAAAGTGGGGGCTTTCCACATCCAGGCACTTTTAAAAAGAGAAGAAAGTTAGTTTTCAGTTCAACCAGTCGAGACCCCCTCTCCCCCCTCTGTTCAAGACTCCAGAGTGTTTTATTGTCATGTGTCCCAGATAGAACAAAGATATTGTTACGAGCAGACGCATAACACAATATGGAAACATAGTGCACTGTAAACAACACAGACACAGTAGTTCAGAGCTTATTTGAGGTTGACACCTCCTTTCCCATGGTTGAGACCCCTCTTCCCCCCAGTTGAGTCACCCCTAATTTAGACCTCCCCCCGCCCCGGTTGAAAGCAACCTCCCCTCCCCCATCCACAGGGGGATGAGGTGCCCCACCCGGTCAACCCAACAATCCCGACCGGATCAACAAAGACCATCTTCACTCGGCACCTCCTTGGTCTTTGGTTCTGGAGCGCCCGGGAGAAGGGGCAGAGTGGGCAACGCCCGGCCCGAAGTGGGTGACCCCTTGACCTCTCACACTCACAGGTGGACGGGCAAGGTGTAAGAAGGGGAGGGAGGTGATGCTGAATGTCCTCAGTTAGTCCCTGAGGAAGTAAAGATGTTGGCTGGGGATGGGGGGAGGTCTTGGGCAGAGCTGTTGCCAAACCCCACGGTGATGAAACCCGATACGATGTTTTCTACATTGCATCTGTAAAAATTGGTGAAAATTGTAGTTTCCAGGAAATTCTTGAGGAAGTATTGGCCAGGGTGGGAGGGGGGTAAATGGGGGAGAGGGTGGAGTGGGGTAGAATGTTCACTAGAGAACACAACACAGTTGCAACATCTCCAATGTGGAGCTACATCAGCTAACGTTACTTCTGACCACTGACGACCGATGGCAGAGCGACCTGGTCACCAGGGGAAGGAACGGCTCTGGCCAGTTGTCCAGTGGCCAGAGATGAGTGTTCATGTAGCGACAGCGAGCGTGATGTCGAGTACCTCTGCACGATGGTGGCGATGAACTCCACTGTCCGTCCGCCTTGCAGGTCACCTCCGCCTGCCCGATCAGCGTGTAGCCAAGTTTACAGGAATACGTCGCTGTCATGCCGTGCTCCCAGAACTCACTGTCACCACGACCGGAAACAGAGCCGTTACTGATGGCCGGAGCATCGGAGCATTTCACAACTGGGGAAAGATAAACAGTCAGAGATCACAACTTTAAACACAAAGCACGCTGCAAGGGGCAACATGGACATACGCGGTGTGTTCTTTAACATGCTGACCAGACTGCCACAGGTTGTTCAGAACACAGGACATTACAGGAACAGGCCCTTCAGCCCACAATGTCCCTGCCCAACATGCCAGGACCAACACTTACCCGCCTGCACTTGATCCATATCCCTCCATGTCCACGCGCCTGTCCAAAAGCCTCAACACCACTATGGTATCTGCCTCCACCACCACCCTCAGTAAAAACAGTGCAGTAAACATTCCCCTCCCACCTTAAAGCTATGTCTAGTGTTTGATATTTCAAGGGTGGTAAACGGTTCTACATTATCACCGCATCAGATCTTCCCAGAGAAAACAATCCAAGTATCAGAATGATACCTCTAATGGGCTGCACCCTCTCCAAAGTCAACACATCCTGTAATGGGGGCGACTAGAACTGTACACAATACTCCACATGCAGCCTGGCCAAAATCCCATACAGCTGCATCCTGACTTCAGACTTGTACTCAACGCACTGACCATTGATGAAAGCAAACCATATACTTTCTTTGCCACTCTGCAAGTAAGAATGTCATTGTTCCATCTGCGACATACAACGATAAAACACTCTAGACTTGACTATCACGCATTGTCACTTTCAGCAAGCTGTGGACTTGGACCCCAAGCCCTGTACAACAATGCCGTTAAGAGTCGTGTACATTATCCCCTTTCATTCGACCTCCCAAAGACAAACTCCCATTTCACACCTTCTCAGATTAAACTCCATCTGCCATTCCTCCGCCCATTTCTGCAGCGGATCTACTGTATATTCTGCTGAATACATTAACCGCCTTTCTCGAGACCCCAACAATGTTGGTGTCAATTCACAGCTCCAAACATCAGGCTTTCTCACAGAAGGGCGGCATTGTGGCACAGCAGTAGAGTTGCTGCCTTACAGCGCCAGGGACCAGAGTTCAATCCCGACTACTGGTGCTGTCTGTACGGAGTTTGTACATTCTCCCCGAGACCTGCGTGGGTTTTCTCTGGGTGCTCCAGTTTCCTCCCACACTCCAAAGACGAGCAATGTTTGTAGGTTAATTCCCAAGTGTGTGTAGGATAGCGTTAGTGTGCGGGGATCCCTGGTCAGTGCAGACTCGGTGGGCCGAAGGGCCTGTTTCCGTGCCGTATCTCTAAACTAAATTATTTCATGTCCGC
The DNA here is from genome assembly GCF_028641065.1 of Leucoraja erinaceus. Classification (NCBI taxonomy): domain Eukaryota; kingdom Metazoa; phylum Chordata; class Chondrichthyes; order Rajiformes; family Rajidae; genus Leucoraja; species Leucoraja erinaceus. The sequence continues at coordinate 33,127,673 of NC_073400.1, read as the reverse complement.
AAGTTGCAATGGGATTGACATCAGGAAGATTTTGATGCTTCACGCAGCCCAGCACCCCCGCCTCACTCCATCTACACATGGTTCAGGAGAGCAGCCAACATAATCAAGTCTGAAGAAGGGTCACAACCCGAATCATCACCCGTACTTACTCTCCAGAGATGCTGCCCGTCCTGCTGAGTTACTCCAGCTTTGTGTCTACCGTTTAAACCAGCATCTACACATAATCAAGGACCATGCACACCCCGGTCATTCCTTCTTCTCCCCTCTCCCGTTGAGCAGACGATACAAACATTTCTAAACGCACACTACAAGACTCAGGACGGAAAGAGCTAACTTGTGAAGCTGCCACGTCCAGCTTTGATGTGAGGATTAGGGAGGGGAATCACTGACACCTGCCCTTGCCGATGAGGAACTCCAGCTCACCTTCACAGGTAGGCACCTGGCCGCTCCACCCACTGTCCTCACACAGCCTGGTTTCCCGACCCACCAAGTTGTACCTGCAAAAGGGAAAGGAACAGCTCGGGAAATCCCCATAACCAACGGGCCAATAACAGCGATCCCAGGAAAGGCCAATCAAAGATTCACATTTGGGTAGAAAATGCTGGAGTTACTCAGTGGGTCTGACATGATGGAGAACATGGATAGGTGACATTTCATAAGTGAAGGGGGTAGAACTAGGCTATTCGGCCCATCAATTATATACTGTCATGCAATCATGACTGATCTATCTCTCCTTCCTAATCCCATTCTCCTGCCTTCTCCCCATAACCCCCGACACCCGTACTAATCAAGGATCGACCTATCTCTGCCTTAGTGGGGTTACTCAATGTGCTCCAGTTTGCCTTCCACATTCTGATAACGTGCAGATTTATAGGTTAATTGGCTTCCGTAAAATGTCCTAATTGGTGACGACAGAATTGGTGTACAGATGACTGCTAGTAGCGTGGATGTGGGCCAAAGGGCCTGTTTCCTTGTGGTATCTCCAAGCATGTTCTCCAGAGATGGAACATTTAGAATGGATAATTAGCTAGAGGAAGGCGACTCATTATCTATTCTATATTTTACCTGATCTCCGTTCCTTTTGATCACTAATTTTCACACCTTGCCCGTCCATATCTCTGTGTCTCCCTCTCCCCTGACACTGTTGGAAGAAGGGTCTCAAACCCGAAACGTCACCCATTCACTTTCTCCAGAGATGCTGCCTGACTCGCTGAGTTACTCCAGCACTTTGTGTCTTTACCCGGTGTAACCCAGCATCTGAAGTTCCTTCCTCCAGTTACTACAGAGCAGACAGACACTCACCCCGTGTCACAGGAAAAGGTAGCCTTGTCTCCAAATTCGTTCCCCGTTGCATTGTAACGTCCATTCAGGATTTCTCCAGGACTTCCACAGGATTTTCCTAAAGAGGAATTAGTGGAGAATTCCACGGGTTAGAACATGCCGAAAGTCCGCTGTGTTACATTGCATCTCACTGCGCTTGGAAACTTGCAACAAGGAGTTTTCACTGCACTGTTGCCCCAGTTCCAGAACACAAATTCAAGACTTTAACATACAAAAATAAAATAGGTGCACGAGTAGGCCATTCGGCCCTTCGAGCCAGCACCGCCATTCAATATGATCATGGCTGATCATCCACAATCAGTACCCCTGTTCCTGCTTTTCCCCATATCCTTGATTCCGTTAGCCCCAGGAGCTATATCTAACTCTCGCTTGAAAACAAATTCAAGACTTTAACAGTGGAAATAGAAGAGTGGCTCCAATGAAGTAATATTAAATCACAGTAATACATGTTTAAACCCACACCTGCAGTTCCTTCCTACACAACATACAAGTTCAGTTTAGTTTATTGTCACGTGTAGCGAGGTGCAGTGAAAAGCTTTTTGTTGTGTGCCAACCAGTCAGCAGAAAGACAATACGTGATTACCATTCAGTGTACAGATACAGGATAAATGGAATAACATTTAGTGCAAGTCCAATAAAGTCTGATCATAGTCCGAGTCTCCAATGAGGCAAAATATTGTAGTCTCCAAATGTTGAACGATATTATATTTAATCAAGGTTTGCCACAAACCTACGTTAAAAGTCATCTTCCTAGATATGACCACGCAAAACATTTAGTTTAGAGATACAGCGTGGAAAAAGCCTCCTTCATTGTGGATATAGAAACATAGAAAATAGGTGCAGAAGTAGGCCATTCGGCCCTTCAAGCCAGCACCACCATTCAACACGATCAAGGCTGATCATCCAGAATCAGTACCCCATGCCTGCTTATTTTTTCTATTTTAGTTTTGACTAAACTTACAGACTAAACATAACATGTTGATTTACTTTGGTGTTACCACAAAGAATTTTGCAATTTTAATAAAACGTTTCACATGTGTGTTTTTTTTTTAGAAGTCAGAGAGAACATTAAATTAAATAGCAGTTTCGATATTGGAGATAGACACAGAGTGCTGGAGTAACTCAGCGGGTGGGTCAGGCAGCATCTGTGGAGAACATGGATAGGTGACGTTTCACAGAGTGCTGGAGTAACTCAGCGAGTTAGGCAACTCCTGCAACTATGTTTCTATGTAAAAGGCTCTGTGCATTTATGCCTCTTGTGGTCTTATACATGGAATATCATACAAAACCAATCTGTACCTCAGTCCACGTGCCAATGATAAAGTTAAACACACAGGTAGACACCACTTACGTTCACAGGTAGTCTCCAGCGGTGACCAGCTCGAGCTTGCCTCACAGGTGATCGTTGGGGAGGTGCCCTGCTTCAGCATGAAGCCTGGGATACACGTGTAAGTCACCTTTGTCCCCACAGGGAAGGCCACCTGGTTGAGAAAGTCATCCCTCGGTGACCCATTTTCCAAGTGTGGGAGTTTGCCACATTCACCTGTTTATAACGGTGACGAAAGTTAGTTTTCAAAGATAGTAGGTATGGTACAAAACTTACCTTCCGCGGCGCTGTAATTCTGCCACTGGCCGTGTGCACGATTTTGGCGCATTTGGGGGGGGGGGGGGGGGGGGGGGGGGGGGTTAAAACGGGTTTTTTTTCCAACCTGGTCCTGAATTAGCAGAGCCATCTCCATCATCAAAGACCCCTACCACCCAACGCATCACATATTCTCCATCCTGCCATCTGGGAAGAGGTACAGGAGCATTAGCTGCAAAACCAGCAGGATGCTCCTCAGCTTCTTCCCGCTGGCTATAAGACTGCTAAACGGACTTTGCCCCCTGCCAAAGTATCGCGCACCAACCTGGACACGCTGCAGCAGAGCCACTGTCGTGCCGCTGCTGTTTAGTAGAGTGTTAATTTGTTCATGATATGTATTTTTATTTCTATTTATTTTTAATGCACACTGAATGGACACTGGTTGAGCAACGTTTTTTTGTTTCCTCTGGGTATGTGAACACTCAGGAAATGACAATAAAGATATACAATACAATTATATTTTGTTGGAGTGCAAGATTTTGCTAAAGAATCATTCCTACGGCCGTTCTGCGTGGTTTTTTTTTAAATTCACCTGACAAGTTAATCGCTGAAATGATTTTAAAATCAACTTCTGAAGCGTCAATGCCGACAACAGGGACGGATTTTATGGAGGACCTGGTAAAAGAAAGTAGTTTATTTTTATGTATAAAAGTGTTTCTTAAGATGTATTTAATTCACATTTTAAGTTGCGTAACGGTGATTTTTCCCCCATTGAAGAACCGGCAGTGTATTTGCTGCAGATATGGGGGTATAAATTCACCGCAATCTGAACGTTCTAAATGGTCCCGTTCCAGAAAATCCCACTCGCAAGCTGATTTAAATGGCCATTAATTTACAGGTATTAAACATTAAATTCCTTCCATTTGGCCTATAAACCCATGACAATGAGATTTTAAAATGATGTTATATTCTGAATACTTGTGTGAATGTTATTTGGACACTTAGACTATCAAAAAATGTTAATCTATTAAAAAATGGATAGATGTTTAGATCTAGTAATTGAATTTTGTAATTAGCTACAATGAGGTAACTAACTAATTATATGCTTTAATTTCAAGTCATCTAAGTAAGATTGTTTCTGAAGATATGAAAGTGAATTAGATGTCAAATTAAACTTCTTTTTATGCTTTATCTGATAGGATAAATTAAAGACTTGATTTTTTAAATCTCAGAATTTTGTAACATTGCTAAAGATAGACACAAAGTGCTGGAGTAACTCCGCGGGACAGGCAGCGTCTGTGGAGAGAAGGAACGGTTCAGTCCAGACCCTTCTTCAACTTCGTCTGAAGCGTCCAGACCCGAAACTTTACCCAGCCATGTTCTCCACAGATGCTGCCCGACCCACTGAGTTACTCCAGCACTGTGCCTGGAAAAGTCCGGCATCTACTGCTCCTTGTTTCTACATTTAAAACATTTACTCTTCAGTTCAATCCACCCCCTCGGTGAGACCGTTTTCTCTCCTTCTCTCCTCCACCCCTCCCTACCTACCTGCCGCCCGTGTCGCTGCCGTCAGTATCACCACGACCACCGCCCGCCACTCCAGCCAGGACATCCCGAGGCGACTCCGCAGCAGCTATGAGATCTTTGGCAGCAAATGTGCCACAGCCCCGCCCCCGCCCCGCCCCGACACAGCACCGCCCCGCCCCCTGCACCTGACACACCTGCGCCAACCACCGCACCTGCACCTGCGCTGTCCCCACACCTGCAGCACCCCCCGCACTTGCAACGCCCCTCCCCTGGACCCCGACACCGCCCACACCTGTGGCCCCGACATCTACGTCCCTCCCTCAGACACCTGAACCGCGCCCGCCCAGTCCCACCTGCACCACCCTCACCCCCGGCCCTGGCACCTGGACACCTGGGCCAACTCCACCCGAACACTGCCATGGACAGCTGACACGGTACCTGCTCCTGAAGAAGGATCTTGACCCAAAACATCACCCATTCTTCTCTCCAGAGATGCTGCCGGTCCCGCTGAGTTTTCAGCACTTTGTGTTTTTCTTAGGTGTAAACGTGCATCTGCAGTTCCTTCTTATACACCTGCACCTGCCGCCCACCTGTAACCCCGACACCTGGCCCTCTCCCACAACCCCGATCAAGCTGCCAGAGAAGGTACGTGAGGCAGGTACTACAACATTTAAAGTATTTCCCATATCTGAGGAAGGATGTGCCGGCTCTGGAGAGGGTCCAGAGGAGGTTTACAAGAATGATCCCAGGAATGAGTGCGTTAACCTGTGATGAGCGTTTGTCGGCACTGGGCCTGTACTCACTGGAGTTTAGAAGGTTGAAGAGGGACCTCATTGAAACAGACAGAATGGTGAAAGGCTTGGATAGAGTGGATGTGGGGAGGATGTTTCCACTAGTGGGAGAGTCTAGGACTAGAGGCCACAGCCTCTGAATTAAAGGATGTTCCTTTAGAAAGGAGATGAGGAGAAATGTCATCAGTCATAGGGTGGTGAATCTGTGGGATTATTTGCCACAGACGGTTGTGGTGGCCAAGTCAGTGGATATTTTTAAGGCATCGATAGATACTTGTTTAGTTCGGGTATCGGGCATATGGGGAGAAGGCAGGAGAATGGGGTTAGGAGGGAGTGATAGATCAGCCATGATTGAATGGTCGAGTAGACTTGATGGGCTGAATGGCCTAATTCTGCTCCTATCACCTATGACCCTGTGACACTTGGACAGGTACATGGATAGCAAAGGTCTAGAAGGATTTGGGACAAACGCAGGCAAAGTGGACTAGATAGCTTAGATCGGGACATTTAGCTTAGTTTATTGTCATGTGTACCGAGGTACATTGAAAAGTATTTTGTTGCATGCTGTTTAGTCAGCAAAAAAGACTATACACAATTATCATCAATCCGTCCATGTGTGCAGATGCAGGATAAAATATATAATGGTTGGTGCAGCATAAAGTCCGATTAAAGATACTTCAAAGGTCTCCAATGAGGAAGATGGGTGATCAGGACCGCTCTCTAGTTGGTGAGAGGATGGTTCAGTTGCCTGTTAACAGCCGGGAAGAAACTGTCCCTGAATCTGGAGGTGTGCGTTTTCACACTTCTGTCCCTCTTGCCTGATGGGAGAGGGGAGGAGAGGGAGTGACCGGGGGTGAGACTGGTCCTTGATGCTGCTGCTGGCCTTGCATGTTTAGTGCAGGAATAAGTCCAATTAAAGATAGTTCAAAGGGTAGTTGGGAGATAGACACAAAAAGCTGGAGTAACTCAGCGGGACAGACGGCATCTCTGGAGAGAAGGAATGGGTGACGTTTCGGGTCGAGACCCTTCTTCACACAGGTAGATGGGAGGTTGGGTCCTCTCTCTAGCTAGAGGGATGACCATTCAGTTGGCCGATAACAGCTGGGAAGGAACTGCCGCTGAATCTGGAGATGTGCCATGGTATACATCATGGCCAGCATGGACATGGAGGGCTGAAGGGCCTGTTTCCGTGCTGTATAACTCCATGACTTGCTTGAATTTAAAAATGTTATTGTTGAGCTGATCCTTTAACCACAATCCTGCCATTGCTTGCGTCACAGACCGCGTTCCCTCTACTTCCTGATTCAATTCTGTGTAATTCTGTTATCTGCACAAAGCTATTTTGGCTTGGGCCTTAAATTACAAAACATCAAGGCTTGCCGACCACACTAGCGAATGTAAGTTGATGAGCTGAAGAATAATGGTATAAATCACCATGAGACAAATACAATTTAAGACTGTACATTGTAATTTGCAGTGCCCACCATAATGTTTGGGACAAAGACCCATCATTTATTTATTTGCCTCTGTATACACAATGTGAGATTTTTAATAGAAAAAAATCACATGTAGTTAACATGCACATTGTCAGATTTTATTAAAGGTCATTTTTATACATTTTGGTTTCACCATGTAAAAATTACAGCTGTGTTTATGCATAGTCCCCCCACACAATTTCAGGGCACCTTAATGTTTGGGACACATGGCTTCACAGGTGTTTGTAATTGCTCAGGTGTGTTTAATTGCCTCCTTAATGCAGGTATAAGAGAGCTCTCAGCATCTCGCCTCTCCATCACCTTTGGAAACTTTCATTGCTGAAGATTTAAAACATTAGCCAGATCACTGGGACTTTTAAAACAATGCAACATCTTTGTCTCTTCCCTTCATGTTGCCATGAAGGCCTTTGAGCACATAGTCCTCACCCATCTGAAACCGTTTCGGCCGCCTCCTCCACGGAGAGGCGACATTTTTTCAGGCCGCTTCCCCCGTGACGTAACATCGAGGATCGGCGCGGCCTTTCCCGGAGACGAGCCCGGAGCTTCAGCGGCGGGCGCAGCGTGGACTCTCGGAGCGGGTGAGACCTCGCTGGGGCTCGCCGGAGGGGAGCGCTCCGTTACACTGGCCCGGGGCAGCCGGCAGCCTGAAGTCGCGGTCTGCAGAACTCCAGCTGGCGCGGCGTCTACAGCCCGGGATCCCTCGTGGAGGACCCGGGGGGAAGAAGAAGCTTCCACCGCCGGCCCGCGGCCGTCTTCTACCGTGGGCACGGTATGGACTTACATCACCCCTGGAGGGGAGCTTCGACCGCCGGCCCTGCAGACTGCGGTGCTTCCGGCTGCGGCACGGCAGGTACTTTAAAACTTTGACCGCCGGCCTGCGGCCTACACCAGCCTGAAGCCGCGGTCTCTGGTTGGGAAGAGCCGATCCTGGACTCACCTTGACTTTGACTTTGTCCCTTACCATCTGGACGCCCGCAGCAACGTCTGCGGAGGGTGGAGGTCCCGACCACGGGGGAAAATGGAGGAGGACTGGCCAAGTTCTGTGCCTTCCACCACAGTGATGAATGCTGTGGTGGATGTTTGTGTCAAATGTTTATTGTGGTTGTGTGTTCTTTATAACTGTACCGCTGCTGACAACCCAAATTCCACCGACCTTGGTTGTGTGGCAATTAAATTATATCAAATCAAATCAAATTATCAAATCAAATTATCAAGACAACAACCTCCAGCTTAATACATCAAAAATCTTAGAAATCATCATAGATTTCAGACGCAAACAAAACCCCAACCCCCTGGTCCATGTCAACTCCCATCCCATAACCTCCACAAACTCATTCAAGTTTCTGGGCACCTATATCTGCAATAATCTAAAATGGTACATCAACGCAGACCACATCATCAAGAAAGGACAACAACGCCTATACTTCCTCAGACAGCTCAAAACGTTCAGAGTCCACAAACACCTCCTGGTCCGTTTCTATCAATCCATCATTGAAAGCATCATCACCTCCTCAATCACAGTCTGGTACGGAAACACTGACAGTCACTCACTACACAGAATACAACGCATTGTCTCCAAGGCCTCCAGGATCATCAACTCCCTCCTCCCCTCAATCCATTCCATTTATCTCCAACGTACCTCAAAACGGGCAATAAAGATCATCTCGGACCCCTCCCATCCAGCAAACCACCTTTTCCAGTCTCTCCCTTCAGGGAGGCGCCTCAGGTCACTTGCCACAAAATCCACCCACTTTAAAAACAGTTTCTTCCCCTCAGCAATAAGAACACTCAATTCCCTCCAATAATCAGACAATACTAAGACTTTTGATGTATACAGTGTCTTGTCTATGGTCTTTGTCTGTTCTTTTGCACTATGTATTGTTGGTGAGATTTGTGATGTGGTATGGATGCACTTTATTACTGTGATCTGTGTTGTTATATGTGTTAATGTGTCTAAAGCAGTGTACCATCATGTACCGAACCCAAATACCACCAACCCTGGTCGTGTGGCAAATAAAGATTCTATCTATCTATGACTCCTGCTGTTTGAGGTTTGGGTGTTGCCAACTTTCATGATCATGTCACAACTTTATTGGCTTGGCACCCTTCTGGTTATTTTGTGTCAGAAATTCCATGATGAACAGGAAAGTGTAACACAGTACCCTTCATGACAAAGACAGCTTTGGGGCATTGCCACATTGGTGTCGCTTACGAGGGTTGGGCAGATCTAGATAACTGAATTCCAGAGTGGTTTAGCAATAACCGGATACATGCTGTTGCGTGAATCACCGAACATTCCCGTACATTTAATGAACAATGATACTCTGTTGCCACAAGTACCAAGTGCAGTGAAATTGCTTTGTTTCGCACCCAACCCAGTAAAACATGCCGCAGACCTCACCTAGACTGTTCACACGTCTTGCCACGATTTGGCAGTGGCAACGTTACAAAAGAACAAGGAGCCTGTGGCCGGCCCCTGGTGTCTGTGGAGCCGGTGGCTGGAGCCCAGGTCGGCATCACAGAGCGGTCAATGACGGCACTGACCGGCAGATGAGGACGGACCACGTGGGAATGGGGATGTCGCTGCTGGGGAAAGGAATAAAGGAGGGGCCGCTGCAATAAGACAGAGCAGTGATAGAGGGCACTCAGTCCTCTTCCGAGTCCGGAAACAAGTTGAGAGAGTTAACAAGTTCCAGGAAAGGGTTCCATGTATCTAGGAATGTCTTGGTAGAGCCTTTGAGAGAGGACCTAAGTTTTTCAAGCTTTAAGTTGTAGAGCACCTTGATCCAGCGGGTGTGTGTCGGGGGACAGGTGAGCCTGCAGTTAAGCAAGATCAGTCTCCGGGCTAACAAGGTTGTAAAAGCCAGGACCCGCTTCAACGCAACAGAGAGGTTGGTGTTGGGAGGAATACCAAAAATAGCTGACAGTGGGTTTGGAGGAATAGTCTGGCCATAGGCTCTGCTTAGCACGTCGAAAGCACTCCTCCAAAAGGTTGCTAGCTTAGGGCAAGACCAAAACATATGGCTATGGTTGGCAGGAGATTGATTACATCTGTTGCAGGTGTCTTTAACAGCGGGGTATATTCTAGATAATCTTGCGTTTGTGTAGTGGACTTTGTGAAGGACTTTGCATTGGATTAGGCCATGACGGGCACATATGGAGGAAGAATGGATCAAATCCAAGGCAGAGTCCCATTGCTGATCTGTTAGTTTCGTTTTCAGCTCACCCTCCCACGCAGCTTTTAATGAGGTATGAGGTTTCAATGTAACCGACCCTAACAAGTTGTACATAAAAGAGATGTATTTCTTCCGGTTGGGATCTAGAGCTAGGATGGAATCGGTCAGGGTTTCAGGGGGACGATTTGGGAAATGGGGGAATATCTTCTTCACAAAATCCCTAATCTGGAAAAAACTAAAAAGGTGGGAGTTTGGGAGGCTGTAGTTGGACGAAAGCTCCGCAAAAGACGAAAAAATACCGTCCTTGTATAGGTTTTTGATTCAGATTCAGATTCAGATTCAATTTTAATTGTCATTGTCAGTGTACAGTACAGAGACAACGAAATGCAACTACTGCTGCCATTACTATGCCAGGTTTTAAATGCGGAGTCTGTACTTGAAGGTTTAAAGATGTGATTTTTAAGCAGTGGGGTCAAGATGGAAGGGCCTTGTAAACCAAAGTTTTTCCTAAGTTGACTCCATATCTTGAGCGAGAGGGACGCAATTGGGCCTGCACCCGCAGATGTTATAGAAAGGGGGAGTTGAGAGCATAGGACAGACCGCAACGGGAGATGTGAACTCGCCTTTTCCATGTGTACCCAGGTCGGTAGGTGGTCGCAATCATCATTCATCCAGTACAGGATTTTTTGCAAGTTAGTAGCCCAGTAGTATCGCCTAAAGTCAGGAAGTGCCAAACCGCCGTCACTCTTAGGAGACTGTAGTACCGTCTTTCGAATGCTGGCCGGTTTGCTACCCCATAAAATTTTAGATATACTCCTTTCTAATTTATCAAAAAAAGATTTAGTGATAAATATAGGAACATGCTGGAAAAGATACAGGAATTTGGGTAGGACGACCATCTTGACCAGATTTATCCGGGCCGCGAGGGATAACGGTAAAACTGACCAGCGGTCAAAGTCTCTTTCAGCTTTCTCAACCAGAGGCAGGAAGTTTGTGTGGAACATATCAGTGTATTGTGATAAAAACGCCGAGGTAGCGAAATCCGACCTCCGCCCATTTAAATGAGGTTAAATAGCGAGGGAGCTGCTTAGCCGATGAGTTAATCGGCAATAGTTGACTTTTTTGGTAGTTAAGTTTATAACCAGAGTACGTACCAAACCGTTCTAAAATATTGGTAATCACAGGGAGAGAGCTGACTGGATTCGAGATGTACAGGAACAGGTCATCCGCATACAATGAGACTTTATGAATTGTGTCAAACCGTGTGATACCTTTAAAGCCCTTCTCTGAGCGTAACCAAACCGCCAAGGGTTCTATCGCGACAGCAAACAGAAGTGGTGATAACAGGCAACTCTGCCTGGTACCTCTCCGAAGGGGGAAGTGGGGCGACAGACAGTGTGCCGTTTGTTTGTACTGAGGCCACCGGGAACGAGTATAATAGACTGACCCAATGAATGAAACTATTGCCGAGGCCAAACCTGTCCATCGCCTCGTATAGGTACTTCCACTCAATGGAATTTAAACTGGAGGTGGTGGAGGGAGGACTTAAGACAGAAGGGGTTATTGGGAAGAAAGAGCTACTTTAAATGTAGTTGCATCTGGTTGGGTAACTATAGTTGGGTGGAGATTATTCCATGCCTTCATTGTGTGGGGAAGAACAAATTGTTGTACAAAGGGGTACCTGGCACAGTGAGGGGGTGGGGGGGGATTTGTAACTGTAAGCGCCCCTTATGGATGACAATTAACATACCTTGGCAAGGTAAACAAGCAAAGAATTTCACTGTGACTTGAAACAAGCACAGCACGGAAACAGGCCCTTCGGCCCAACTTTCCCATGCTGACCATGATTCCCTACTTGAACACACAGTCATGTGTATATCAGGAGTGGAACAAGAGATCTTCCGTTCCAACGCTGGAGCTCTGATCATGCTGGTGAGATGGCCGGAACAGCGGTGACTGCGGAGGGTTCAAGGCCCCGACCACAGGTGAACAAGAGGAAGTTGACTGAACTTTATTGCCTCATCTCACGGTGGGAAACGTTGATTCCGCTGTGTGGTCATGTTAAACTCTATCGTGTAGTGCGGGGATGGGGAACCTGTGGCCTTAAGACTGCACGCAGCCTTCTAGGCCTTTGGAATGAATCCAAATTTTGTAGAACAAATTCTTTTATTTTTATTAATATGTTTTTTTTGTCTTTTATTATTTTAATCTTAAAATGAACGTATTTAAAATATCAAAGCGTAAAAGAGGATTCAACAAAATAATGACTGACGGCCACAATTAAAACATTAGTAAGTCATGAGGGCTATTTTATTTCCACGAAGAGTTATTCACTTTGGGCACTCTTACAGGTAGAACATGAGGAATAGATTTCTTCAACAACTTTCAAGATAAATGTCGTGAAGTATATCTAATTGAAGTTTCTTGGATGCGGCCTTATTAGATTACAGCTAACTTAATGTGGCATTCCAACATGGAAAGGTTCCTCGCCCCTGGTGTAGTGTGTTCTTTTTATTCCTATGGCTGTAGGGCAACTCAAATCTCACTGCGCCAATTGGTGACAACTTGAGATCCTGAGGTGCAGTGCCGAGGGTGAGCGATGAGGAAATGTTCTGATCAATTCTAACTGACTGAGATCTGCTCGTCTAGAACACAGAATGGCAGATGGAGACTCCATGGCCAAAGTCTAGAGGTTGAGGGATGATGTCATTTGGCATTATGACGTTGACATTAGGAGTATTGTGTGGTTGCCCCATTGTAGGGAGGATTTGGAGGCTCTGGAGAGGGTGCAGATGTTCCCCAGTAGGTTAAGAAGGGTCTGAAGAAGGGATTCGGCCCGAAACGTTGCCTTTTTCCTTCGCTCCATAGATGCTGCTGCACCTGCTGAGTTTCTCCAGCTTTTTTGTGTACCTTCCCCAGTAGGTTGGTGGGTTAGTAGGTATTAGCTATTAGGGGCGGTGGGACAGATTTGGATAACCTTGTCTGGATTGTCAGAGGCTGAGGAGCAATCTGCTAGAAGCAGAGACACACTAGAGATGGATGTGGTGTAAGCAAAAAAGCCAGAGTCTAGTTACTTCCACACAGAAGATAATTTATTTATTTTCAGGTGATTAACATATTCCCTTTGTGATTTAGACACATAAAAATCAAGCAAATCACAGACTATAAAGTACAATCATATCTGTCAATCACCAACACCCCACAGATTTGTATTCTTCCAGAAAAATATGAAGTTAAAATCTTCACCAAATCATTACATTAAAATGAAGGGATTTTGTACATAAATAATTTTTCCACATGTTTGTGCAAAACTAACATTTCTTCTTCATTTGAACATTTCCCTTAGAAATTAATTCACTTTACCAGACTGGATTATTCAACATAAAATCCTTCAACCATTAGAAACTAGATATATTTCACTGTTACATTTATATTTGTCACAATATTATATTTACAAATTGTGCAGTAATTTGTACACGACTTTACAAGTCAGTACGTTGTGCGTTTGGACATTGCCTTCCCTCGGGTCGAGGCAGCTGAGATTGCCGCACACATACACACTGGATGACACGAAATTCACAACCAGCAGGATTTCAGTTTGCCCAGGTTAGTTTGGTACGGTACAATAAGTTAATAAGACTGGCCCTGCCAGGAAAGGGACGGTAACTTTATTGTAGACTTGAAAAGGGATGTTAGATTTTACACATACAGCACGGAAACTGGTCCTTCGACCCACCGAGTCCACACCTACCAGCGATCACCCTGTACACTAGCACTATCCTACACACTAGATAGTTTAGTTTAGAGATACAACGAGAAACAGGACCTTCGGCCCATCAAGTCCGTGCCAACCAGCACATTACACTACCCTACGCAAGGGATGATCTTACATTTTACACCAAGCCATTTTACCTACAAGCCTGTGCGTCTTTGTCGTGTGGGGGGAAACTGAAGAAGAAAATCCACGCAGGTCACAGGGAGGACAGGACGTACAAACTCCGTACAGGCAGCACCCGTAGTCAGGATGGAACCCGGGTCTCTGGCGCTGTGAGGCAGCAGCTCTACCCGCTGCGTCACCGTGCGCTCATTGTCTAAAGGTATCAGTGAACCAAACAGGTTTCTGGAGATTCTTACTTCATGGTTACATTTATTGAGACCATTTTTAATCTGAGAACATGAAAATGGGGAACTGGAATGGAGTCTGGTCCTCTGGGAGAGTTTGCCTGATCCTCTACCTCAGCTACAGTCTCTGTCCACTGCCAAATCCCTTTATTTCCTGCACATCCAGAAACCTGTTGGGCATTTCAGCCTGTGAATGTGGAGCAGAACAACAGACAGCCAACCATGTCATCTCTGGGTGCCCGCTCTACCCACCCACCCACCACATGGAGCTGTGTCAGGGCCTGGCAGACATTGACGCCAACAGACACAACAACCTGGCTGCTCAACACCCGGCGCGAGATCTAACTATTCCTTTGGCTTATTTATGTTTCATTCGCAAGAAGAGAAGAAACCTGTTGACCACATGAAACTCAGTGATCAAGTCCCCACAGAGCTTAGGGTAGACAATCCCAAAATACCCCCTCCTTTGCATGAATAAATAAACCTCATGTTAGACACAAGGAACTGCAGACGCTGGAATCTTGAGCAAAGCACAAAGTGCTGGAGGAACTCAGCAGGTCAGGAAGCATCTGTGGAAGGAATGGGCACACAGAGTTTCAGTCTGAAGAAATCTGACCAGTCCCTCCACAAAACCTGCAACATCACCTGTCCATTCATTCCCATTGGCTGGCCAGCTGAGTTCCTCCAGCATTGTGTCTTACTGAGACTCTGATGCTTACAAGATTTCAGATTTCATACCAGCCCCTTGCTGGGATTTGAACTTGTGTCTCTAAGAGAGTCCAGTGTTCCCCTAACCACAATGCCATCAGAGTGTCAGCCAAACCCTGAAGCCAGTTTGACCATGATGAACTGCTTTCCCATTTCATTTAGTTTTGGGTGCAACAAAGAAGATTGCACTAAACTAATCCCCGATTGCCATGAATTAAGTCATTTTAGCTTTTATTCCCTCACAGAACAGCAATATTTTGTTCATTTCAACAATCGTACCAAAGAGAAAAAGAGCCACAAACTTTAAAAGCAGCACAACCACGTTTGTAACATCACTAGCAGCAGTTGTCAGGAAGGTTTGTAAAGTGCCTAGAAGGAAAGTTAATATTTGTGAACAATGCAAATTTGTAAGTGCCCTTCATGGGCGACTATTTACATACCTTGAGTAGGCAAGCAAAGACTTTCACTGTGACAATAAAATATTCACTTCAATCCAAATTCAAACTTACTAGAAACATACTGCAGTGTTAGGTGTACAAATCAACTCGAGCTTAGTTTATTTCAGAGATACAGCGTGGAAATATGCTCCTTGTCCGAGTCACACGCCAACCATCGATAACCTATCGGAGTGGCGGCGCGGCTCTGGCTGCAGCGGCTTACCGGCGGTCCCGTTGTTTTGTGTTTTTTTTATGTTGTTTATTTTGTTTGGTTAGTCTAGTTTTTTGGTTTTAGTTTGTGTTTTGGGGGGGGGGGGGTTGAAACGGGGTTTGCAGTCTCTCCCTGCGGGGGAATACGACCTTTTTGTCGTATTCCCCTTCTCTGCCTCCGTCTGTGCTGAGGCCAAATGGAGCTGACGACCTCGAGGCTCCGGAGGCAGAGCACCGTCAGGACTCGCCCTGAGCTCGCTCCCGTGAGGGTGGTCCAGCTCAGGGCTGGAAGAGGTTGGGACGCTCCCGTGAGGGCGGCCAGCCCGAGGGTGGAACGAGGCTCCCGTCGGAGCGGCCGAGCTCGGGAAGGTGCGGCGCTGGCAGCCCGAGGGAGGTTCGGCGCCCAAGTCGGGGCAGCCCAGCCCCGGGAAGAAGCGACGCCCAAGTCGGGGCGGCCCGGTCCGGGGGGAGAAGCAACGCCCAAGTCGGGGCGGCCCAGCCCGAGGCTGAAGACAGTACGGTACTCATGTGAGGGTGGCTGAGACGGTGGCCTGAGTCCGGGGTTCGGGCGGGCCAGCGGCTGCGTCTGCAGGACTGGTGGGCGGCAGCTTCAACCACCCCGGGCCGCGGTGTTTGAGCCGCGGGACTGTTCTTAACATCGCCCGGGGGGGGTATCGCCCCAGCGCAGAGGGAGAAGAGGAGGGAAGAGACTGCAGACCTAAGACTTTTGCCTCCATCACAGTGAGGAGATGCTGGGTGGACTCACTGTGGTGGATGTTAATATGTGTTTGTTGTTTTATTGTATTGTATTATATGTATGACTGCTGCAATTTCGTTCAGACTTCGGTCTGAATGACAATAAAAGGCTGTCTATCTATCTATATAGTTGTCCTACCCTAGATACTAGGGACAATTTTACAGTTAACCTACAAACCTGCATGTCTTTGGGATGTGAGAGGAAACCAGAGCATCTGGAGAAAACCCACACGGTCACAGGGAGAACATGCAAACTCCACACAAGTAGCACCCATAATCAGAATGGAACCCAGGTCTCGGCCGTTGTAAGGCAGCAACTCTACCGCTGCGCCACCGTGCTGCCCCTTACCCGTACACTAGTTGTAGAGCAGCAAAATACCAATCAATGTGTTACCTGATCGAGATTAATACAGTAATTGTGCAGGAGGTAGTCACTGGCCAAGTCCAAGGTATTGAGCTTGCATGCTCCTCCTGGCAACATACACAGCATACTGCAGGTACTCACTCCCTCACACACCGGACCCAGCTTCATCCCATAATTCCCACCCGCGGAGCAAGATCTTCCCAATCAGGGTGCAACAAGAGCAGGTTTTATGAATCCTGACGTAACACTCGGACTGACCCACGGAGGGAGTGCTCCTCTGCACTGCTGCTGAGCTAAGAGATGCAGGACTGCTAAAGCCAGCACTGGCTGCTGGCCATTTAAAGCTTCAGCCTTGGCACAAGTACATTCGGAAAGTAATCCCACTTAATTTCAGAATTTAAATGTTCCACCCAAGTCTGGGAAGTGAATGAAGAAGAATCAGTATTGAATCTATCTTCCACTTTGCATTGAGAGTTGGCAGCAGTAATCTAGTGATGAGCAATTATTGGTTTCTAATTCAGCATTTTCAGCTTTTCAACTTTCCCTTAATGCACGGGAAGCAAGTTGTGAACAAGCTGCCGCATGGTTTACTCGTGACCGCGCTGGCATCCATGGCATTGACAGACGGAAACCATCATCACCACGGACAAACCCAAACACAATGGAATGGAACAGACAACGTGAACAGCACCACCCACACTGTGACTTCTGCAGAAAGACCACTGAACATGATTATCATTGTAAAATAGAAAGCAACAATAGCAAAACAAGATTAAGGCCAATTAGAACACACAACAGCACAGCGCAGGAACAGGCCCTTCGGCCCAACTTGACTATGTTTGACCATGGTGCCATTCTAACTCATCCCATCATTCTGTACATGGTCTGTATCCCTGCATTCCCTACCTGTTCACACCACAGGTATCACATTGACTTCCATCACCTCTCCAGACACCCACCATTCTCTACACATTTAAAACAAATTGCCTTGCAAATGCACATAGACAATAGGTGCAGGAGTAGGCCATTCGGCCCTTGGAGCCAACAACGCCATTCAGTATGATCACAGCTAATCATCCTAAATCAGTTCCCCGTTCCTGCTTTCTCCCCATATCCTTAGATTCCGTTAGCCCTAAGAGTTAAATCT
Organism: Leucoraja erinaceus; assembly: GCF_028641065.1. Lineage (NCBI taxonomy): Eukaryota > Metazoa > Chordata > Chondrichthyes > Rajiformes > Rajidae > Leucoraja > Leucoraja erinaceus. The sequence goes on along the minus strand of NC_073400.1, from coordinate 33,110,016 downwards.
AACTCTCTCTTGAAAACATCCAGTGAATTCGCCTCCACTGCCAGTTACTTTGAGAGAGGAGAAAGCAACATTTTTGAAACTAAACTAAAAGCTCCAGTAAATTGTCCAAAATTATAGTTCAAGTGTGTCCCATGTTTGAACATTGTCTTGACTATTCATCCATTCAATGGAGAGCTGTATCATTTATCTGTGGGGCTACATTTGGCGGGGCTGTAACAAAACTATGAGAACAGAGGTCATCATAGTCCTTGGAGAGATTTAAAAGGACATACAAAAATACCTGATATATATATAAACACAAAATTATTCTCTGCTGCAACAAACTAACTTATGGTTTCCCATACAACTTAAAAGTTTCAAATATAATAAGCGTTAACAATACATTAAATTCTAACAGTGAAAAATAACCCAAAAAAAACACTTTACCAAATCAAGATGAAACAAATTATTGCTGAAGGATTTTTTCAGTTCTTTTTTGTTCTCATTTTAGTGTTCGTTCAGGAGAGTTTTTTATTCTAGTTTTGTTTGAAAAATATCATATATATATATATTTTTTAAAGCAAGGGGAAAGCGCATTTGACTTTTGTAATAAAACTACAACCATGTGACCCGGGCAATAAATAACGCCTGCGTGTGTAAAGTCACGCAGTACGACTTGCTTACTCAAGGTTTTCCCCTCACCCACTCCCTTAGTAACTCAGCCACACATGGCAAGCTTATTCCAGTCCACACACAAGTACATCTTTGCCCACTGTCTGGGCACCTCAACCAAGTTAAAATAGCTGCAATCAAAGCAAAATCAATGATTGGTATTACAAAATATATTAACACCATTTCCTCTGCCTATAAAATAACAATTATTTTAGTGTCCAGTTATGGATGTGTTTTCTTGATAAATAAGACAAACAAATTCAAGCTCTATTTATAAATTAAGGGGCAACTCATCAGGGAAGATGTGGAAACAAAGAACTGCATATGCTGGTTTATACCAAAGAACGACACAAAGTGCTGGAGTAACTCAGCGGGTCAGACAGCATCTCTGGAGGAAAAGGATGGATGAGGTCACATGGCGATACTGCCTGACTCGTCGAGCTACTGCGGCACTTTGTGCCCCTTGAGGGCAATGGCTTTCCATGTTCCATCTGCACAAAGGGCAGCATCAACTGGATTGCTGGCTCACACGGGGAAACTGACTACCCTGCTCTTTCAGGCAGGCAAGGTGTAGACAGCATTTGATTGAACTCAATCACAGGAACAACCTTCAAATTACTTTCCTTCCCACCACGAGATACAAACTACGATGAATGTTTGCCCTGAACCAACATTGTTGGATGATATGAGTGGGTGGCGATCGTGTCCCTTGCAACATTATTTGGCAGCTTAGCTGGACCCAATATGACACGATGTAACAGCAGACGTTTGTCGAGTAGATTCCAGTTATTTATGATGAGGGACAGTGCTCAACGCTTCTTCTCGTGTACGACCGAGTGAAACATTCTGTGGGCGAAAGAGAGAGAATCAATAGATGGTACAGTATGTTTGGAACAATTCAGCTACTAAAACCCTGATACTGCTATAAAAACTGTTATGTTCATACATCATAGAAGGAGAATTGGGCCATTCGGCCCTTCCAGTCTACTCTGCCATTCAATCATGACTAGTCTAACTCTACCTCCAACCCCATTCTCCTGTCTTCTCCCTGTGTGTAACCTTTGACACCCGTACTAATCACTAGACAATAGGCAATAGGTGCAGGAGTAGAGGCCATTCGGCCCTTCAAGCCAGCACCGCCATTCAATGTGATCATGGCTGATCATCCCCAATTAGTACCCCATTCCTGCCTTCTCCCCATATCCCTGACTGCTATTTTTAAGAGCCCTGTCTAGCTCTCTCTTGAAAGCATCCAGAGAAACTGCCTCCGAGGCAGAGAATTCCACAGACTCACAACTCTCTGTGAGAAAAAGTGTTTCCTCGTCTCAGTTCTAAATGGCTTACTCCTTATTCTTAAACTGTGACCCCTGGTTTTGGACTCCCCCAACATCGGGAACATGTTTCCTGCCTCTAGCGTGTCCAAACCCTTAACAAACCCTACTCCTGCACCTAATTTCTATGTTTCTAATCTTATATGTTTCAATGAGAAACCCTCTCATCCTTCTAAACTCCAGTGTACAAGCCCAGCCGCTCCATTCTCTCAGCATATGACAGTCCCACCATCCCGGGAATTAACCTTGTAAACCTACGCTGCACTCCCTCACTAGCAAGAATGTCCTTCCTCAAATCAGGGCACCAAAACTGCACACAATACTCCAGGTGTGGTCTCACAAGGGCTCTGTACAACTGCAGAAGGACCTCTTTTTGCTCCTATATTCGATTCCTCGTTATCCAGGCCAACATGCCATTCGTTTTCTTCAAAGCCTGCTGCACCTGCATGCTTACTTTCATAGACTGATGTACAAGGACCCCCAGATCCCATTGTACTTCCCCTTTTTCCCAACTTGATGCCATTTAGATAGTGATCTGCCTTCCTGTTTTTGCTACCAAAGTGGATAACCTCACATTTATCCGCATTAAACTTCATCTGCCATGCATCTGCCCACTCCCCCAACCTGTCCAAGTCACTCTGCATTCTCATAGCATCCTCCTCACAGTTCACACTGCCACCCAGCTTTGTGTCATCTGCAAATTTGCTAATGAACCTCAAGAACCTATCAATCTTTGCTTTAAAAACTCCCACTGACTTGGCCTCCACAGTTGTCTGTGGCAATGAATTCCACAGATTCACCACCCTCCGGATAAAGAAATTCCTACCCATCTCCTTTCAAAAGGTACGTCCTTTTATTTTGAGACTATGACCTCTGGTGTTAAACTCTCCCATTACTGGAAACATCCTCTCCACATCCCCTCCAATCAGGCTTTTCACTATTCAGTAAGTTTCAATGAGGTTCCCCTTCATCCTTGTCAACTCGACCAAGTACAGGCCCAGAGCCATCAAACGTTATCTCTTTTATACTTTGCAACCGATGGAAGATGGAAAGCTATTCAGTTGGTGATCACAGGCAAGCAACACAACCTTGTTTATCCTATAGAACCTTTGCCATATGGCAGGGAAACAGGCCAATTGGTCCATTAAGTCTACACCAATCATCAAAGACCCATTAGCACTAATCCTACTTAACAGTTGGTCATCTTGGTCACTTTACTGAAACAGCAATTGGATAGAGCCATTTGTGGAGCTAATGTCCTGTGTGGAACTAAACTAGTTGGACAGCCTTGAATGGTAATAATGATGTTTAGTTTTGATTCTGAATGCAACTGTGTCCCTGCAGTGTTGGATACAGAAGACCAGACCATTGAATCAGCATCGGGAACTGCAAGGTACTCATGTCTTGGGGATGACCATGGGCAGCGATTTGGTCAGTACTTTCACCTTGACTAGAAAGCTCAGATTTATCTAGCTCGACCCTAAAATACAAAGCAATCCCAATCGTCTTCCTTGAAAGTCAATACACAAGAAGAAAAAGGACATCACATTTCAACAAAGTAAGTTAAAATAGTAATGGCCAGTCTGTTATGCTGTTGGATAGCAGAGTAGACTCGATGGGCCGAATGGGTGTACTTCTGCTCCTGTGAACTTTCATGTCACAATTTATGCAGTAGTCACGGTCCTCTTGGTACACATTCAAGTAAGGACAAGACACGTAATTTTGGGGAAGGTGGATCTGATTTTATTGAAGTACAGGGCAAGTGACTAGCTCATGCTGATATAGACATGTTCTCAGTTTCTGCTTTCATCTTTCAAATTCTCCAAAGAACTGCTGGAAAGTGTGATCGATGAAAAACTCCATGTTTCCTACATTAAAGGTACATGTCACAGGTAAGAGATGAGGATATTTGTTTCTGAACCTTTTTAAACAGTCTACTTATATAAACAGTTCAGGTTGCTAACTCTGTATCTACCATGAAAGAAATCTTCCCCCGAATAGGTTTTACTGACTTGCTTACTTCCCATTATTTGTTCATAGTATCAGAGTTGATCTTTCTCATCCACTCCCGACACTAGGGGCAATTTACAAACCCGCACATCTTTATTACGTTAGTGACTAAAATTGCAGCTTTTGACTTGCTCCTTGTAGAGTTATTGATTACACATTACCTGCAGATACTGAAGGGGAGAAACTAAGCCAGGTTTTCTCCTCATGAAATTGTAAAGATTCCTTGCGAATCTCAGGAAGCCCGATGTTCAAAGATATAAACAAACTTGACCTCAGCTCCCCAACCATTCACACTGGGTCTCAAGTGGCAAGCAGTACATAGTGGATCCAAAGCTACTGTTCCCTGGGGAACGTGAAGGAAGATGAGTTTCTGAGGAGCTTGAGTGGGATGGAACGATTCATGAATCATAGAGTCATTCAGAAGGGAACCAGGGCCTTCGTCTCAACTCTGCCAGCCCCATCTACACTTGTTCCACCTACCCGCATTTGGCCCATATCCATCATTCCGTATTATATACTTGTCCAAATATCCTTTTAACAACAACAAGTTGTTGGTAGAATTGGATACACATCCCTGGGAACAATGCTATTTTGGCTTGGGCCTTAAATAACAAAACATCAAAACTTGCTGACCACACTAGCGTATGTAAGTTGATAAGCTGAAGAATAATAGTATAAATCACCATGAGACCGGGGCAAGTTGAGCAAATACAATTTAAGACCAAGTGCCAGTACATTGTAATTTACAGTCCCCTCCATAATGTTTGGGACAAAGACCCGTCATTTATTTATGTGCCTCTGTACTCCACAATTTGAGATTTGTAATAGAAAGAATATAACACATGTGGTTAAAGTGCACATTGTCAAATTTTATTAAAGTGTATTTTTAATCATTTTGGTTTTGCCATGTAGAAATTACAGCTGTGTTTATACATAGTCCCCCCCCCCCATTTCAGGGCACCATAATGTTTGGAACACATGGCTTCACAGGTGTCTGTAATTGCTCAGGTGTGTTTAATTGCCCCCTTAATGCAGGTATAAGAGAGCTCTCAGCACCTAGTCTTTCCTCCAGTCTTTCCATCACCTTTGAAAACTTTTATTGCTGTTTATCAACATGAGGACCAAAGTTGTGCCAATGAAAGTCAAAGAAGCCATTATGAAACTGAGAAACAAGAATAAAACTGATAGAGACAGCAGCCAAACGGGCTTACCAAAATAAATTGTTTGGAACATCATTAAGAAGAAATGGAGCACTGGTGAGCTTACTAATTGCAAAGGGACTGGCAGGCCAAGGAAGACCTCCACAGCTGATGACAGAAGAATTCTCTCTATAATAAAGAAAAATCCCCAAACACCTGTCCGACAGATCAGAAACACTCTTCGGGAGTCGGGTGTAGATTTGTCAATGACCACTGTCCGCAGAGCACTTCATGAACAGAACTACAGAGGCTACGCTGCAAGATGCAAACCACTGGTTAGCTGCAAAAATAGGATGACCAGGTTACAGTTTGCCAAGAAGTACTTAAAATAGCAACCACAGTTCTGGAAAAAGGTCTTGTGGACAGATGAGACAAAGATTATCTTATATCAGGGTGATGGCAAGAGCAAAGTCAAGTCAAGTCAAGTCACTTTTATTTCTAAAGCACATTTAAAAAACAACTCTCATTGACCAAAGTGCTTTACATTGGTGGAGGTACTAACGTTATACAACAGTGGTTCATAGATTAAGTAGATACATCACTACATACATGTAGCCCTCCCTCAAAGGACGTCAAGAAAGGCTTGAGAGTAAAGATGAGTTTTAAGTCTCGACTTAAAGGAGTCGATGGAGGGGGCAGTTCTGGTGGGAAGAGGGATGCTGCTGTTCCACAGTCTAGAATCTGCAACTACAAAGGCGCGGTCACCCCTGAGCTTATGCCCAGACCGCGGGATGTTCAGTAACCCCAAGTCGGCCGATCTGAGGGACCTGGAGGTGGTGTGGTGGGTGAGCAGACTTTTGATGTAGGTGGGGGCGAGCCCGTTAAGGGCTTTGTAGACATAAAGGAGAATCTTTAAATTTATTTGGAACCGCACAGGGAGCCAGTGGAGAGAGGCCAGGATCGGGGTGATGTGGTCCCTTTATCGGGGCCCGTCGGGAGTCTTGCTGCAACAAGTAGAGCAAAGTATGGATGAGAGAAGGAACTGCCCAAGATCCAAAACATACCACCTCATCTGTGAAACATGGTGGTGGGGGTGTTATGGCCTGGGCATGTATGGCTGCTGATGGTACTGGCTCGCCTATCTTCATTGATGATACAACTGCTGATGGTAGTAACATAATGAATTCTGAAGTGTATAGACACATCCTATCTGCTCAAGTTCAAACAAATGCCTCAAAACTCATTGGCCGGCGGTTCATTCTACAGCAAGACAATGATCCCAAACACACTGCTAAAGCAACAAAGGAGTTTTTCAAAGCTAAAAAATTGTCAATTCTTGAGTGGCCAAGTCAATCACCCAATCTGAACCCAATTGAGCATGCCTTTTATATGCTGAAGAGAAAACTGAAGGGGACTAGCCCCCAAAACAAGCATAAGCTAAAGATGGCTGCAATACAGGCAGAACATCACCAGAGAACACACCCAGCAACTGGTGATGTCCATGAATCGCAGACTTCAAGCAGGCATTGCATGTATAGGATATGCAACAAATTATTAAACATGACTACATTCATTGACATGACATTGCAGTGTCTCAAACATTATGGTGCCCTGAAATGCAGGGACTATGTATAAACACTGCTGTAATTTCTACATTGTGAAACAAAAATGTATAAAAATGGCCTTTATTAAAATCTGCCGATGTGCACTTTAACCGCATGTAAGTTTTTCTATTACAAATCTCAAATTGTGGAGCACCGTGCAAATAAATAAATGATGGGTCTTTGTCCCAAACATTATGGAGGACACTGTTTCTCTCCATGTGATATCAAATGAATGTCTGCAGTCAAACACTTGGGGATGTCCTGAAGCTGTAAATGATGCCACCTCATTTGTTTAATTGTATGGAAAGCAGAGTTGATGGTGGAGACTTGTGGGGTAATATGCAGAGTAAGGATGTCAAGAAAGGCAAGCATGCAGAGTGTTTAATTGGAACATTGACATTGTTACTTGCTGCAGTTTATCTGGCCCATTAATGCAATTACACACAATAAATATACAACAATAAACATAATAACCAGTAATGACTGGGAAAGACGGAGTGGAATGCTGTTGAACTGTGGGGGGCTTCTCAGTACAAAGAGAACTCTTTCACTGCTGAACAGTGCTGTCAATGTATCTAGCTGAGAGTATGAGATTCATGTGTCGATATCCATTGAACTTGCACAGGCACAGCTCACTGTGCTGAATATTCTATGTGCAAAGTCAAGCAGCTGTTTGGAACTGCTTGACGCATTGGGCATGAAAGCAAAGTTAGACAAGTATGAGGCTGCACACGTGTTGTCTCAGCTTGGATGCTGTGGCAGGGGAAGGGGGGGGGAGAACAACTTCTGCAGTGAGTCATGATTATTCCTGCCCAGAGTAGGGGGATCAAGGACCAGAGGACACGGGTTCAAGGTGAAGGGGAAAAGATTTAATACAAATCTGAGGGGTAACCTTTTCACACAAAGGGTGGCGGGTGTATGGAACGAGCTGCCAAAGGAGGTAGTTGATGTTGGGACTTTCTCAACGTTTAAGAGACAGGTACATGGACAGGATGGGTTTGGAGGGATATGGGCCAAACGCAGGCAGGTGGGACTAGTGTAGCTGGGACATGTTGGCCGGTGTGGGCAAGTTGGGCCGAAGGGCCTGTTTCCACACTGTATCACTCTGACTCTATCACACTTTGCCATGATTATTTATTTATTTATGGTCACTGTGTATTGAAAGAGGATCTGTATCTTTTGCAAGATGCCACCTGGAAGTGAAGACAGTCAAATAGGAACTCTGTGAGATGTTAAAGTAGCTGACCACTTCTGCACAGATACGTTTGTGCTTGTAAAAACCCCAAAGATTAACTGGAAAACTACACACTGTGTAGGAAAGAACTGCAGATGCCGGTTTAAATCAAAGATAGACACAAAATGCTGGAGTAATTCAGCGGGACAGGCAGCATCTCTGGAGAGAAGGAATGGGTGACCTTTCGGGTCTGAAGAAGGGTCTCGAACCGCAACGTCACCCATTCCTTCTCTCCAGAGATGCTGCCGCCTGTCCCACTGAGTTACTCCAGCTTTTGGTGTCTCCTTCAACTGGAAAGGTGCCCTCGTTTGGTTTGCACATTGACCTCAATCAATCTTAAACCAACTCGGGGAAGTAAATAACTGCTTTATGATTGGCCAAAATGTAACTGATCAGACATTTTACAATTCATGTTTTGCCAGTTGATAAATCTTGATCACTGACACTAAACCACAGTGTTTATCGTCTATATGAACATTTTCACAGCTATGTTGAATTCCTTTCAAGTGCATTAAGCAACACCACTTACAGCTTACTGTTGAAAGATTCAACTTCAATCCCTTGCATGCAGGTGACTTGTACTTGTATGAAGCTGTATGGTCATTACTTGATCTACTTGATCTTCCTCCGAAAGATACCGTCAAGCAGGGATTTCATAAAACACTTGAAGCACAAAGTGAACAGGAAAAAAATTGAAGCAATTGCCTTCTTGTTACTTGATTTCTCAAAAGTTAATATGTTCCTATGGTACATTAGAGTTTTTGGAAATTATGTCTGAAGTTTTTTGTCGAGGGAGAGAATGGGTTTCACATTTGGTCGATTCCCAGGTAACTCGAACATGGTTCAGTTTCTGTGGGATATGGTAAATTCTGACATTATACCACACAAAGGTTGCAAGTTATGTAGAAACAAAGACATGCAGATGCTGGTTTATACCAAAGATAGACACAAAGTGGCCCAGGCAGCAGCTCTGGAGAAAAAGGATGGGTGACATTTTGGGTCGGGACGTTTCTATGCATGTTTTGTGCAAACTCAGTTGTCCCAAACTGCTGACAGATGCTGGAATGCTGCACTGCGATGACAGATTACAAATGAAATTCAGCATGGGAGTGTGAAGTCATGGGATTTGTGGATTCTAATCGAATTTGAGCCAGAGTTTCAATGGATTCAATGGAGCTGAATGGCGAGCGGAGACTGGGGTGAGTTTCAATTTGAAATGTTTTCATTTCTAGAGATTAAATGTTTTCATGTTTAGGTGTTGCATAGCCAAAATATTCTCAATAACCTTTCAAAGTTTCTGTTTGCTGAAAACATTTAGAGATAAACAGCTTGTCAAACCAAGGTGTGTATCGGTGAAACTGGTTTAAGCTGGTGTTCAAATATAAGATGCACTAATGTCTGATTAATGAATTGCGGAAGTGTTTCAGTTGACTGCCATGTTTTTAGCAGTAGTGCATGAGAATGCTGGTTAGGACCGTCTCTTTGGAGACATTCAAGACTATACTCTACAGCTGTCATTATGTCTCTGGTATTAATGATTAGGAACTGTTTTTGTAGAGCTTGTAGTTATATGGAGCTTGGATCCCTGTGACTAACAGACAAGAGACCACTGTATTAAGTGCACTACATTCACCGCTTCCCTTCACCCATGCTATTAATTATGTCTTCAAAATTCTAACACAAATGTCGAACATAATTTCCCTTTCAAAAAAACATTGTTATTTGGCCGAATCAGAGTATTTTCAAAGTGTCATGATATTTTTAATCGGAGAGAGGGCTGCCTTTTTAGACCGAGATAAATGAGTATTTTCTCTTCAGAGAGCCATGAGTCGTTAGAACAGTGACCGGCAGCTTCTAGCCTGGTATCCTAACCACAGTATTTATGTGGTTGATCTAGCTGAGTTCTGGTCTGTGGTAACCTGCCTGGGATGTTGATGATTAGAGGATTTGCCTTTGCTGAAGTCCACACATGCCAGGGGAAAGGCGGGGACAATCTTTTCCAATTCAAATCTCACTGCCTGTTATCAGCTTGGTCTGTTATCAGCTTGTATGACAGTCAGAGGTCAAATTCCCATGGCACATCAGATATATTTTGTAGAACACTCTCTACATTTGCCAGATAACCGGCATCAACTGCCCAACTACAACCAAAATACATTGCTTGGCCCATCTAAAGTTTGGAATAAGGATTTGCCAGAATGAAGCTCGACAAATCTGAACTCAAAACCAATTCCATAAATATTAAAGGCAAGTTGGCGATAACAAAACCTCACCCCCAAACGCAAATTCATGCCAGTTTCCTGTTTACATATTCAAAGATTGACGGAGCCAAACACATCCGCCCTTTGTAATCATGTCCATCGACCATATAATAACAAAGGGCACAGAGCAGCACTTGGCAACGTCTCAGATATAGAGCTATTGGCAAATGATTGGCACCAGCAGGTTATAATTTACAAGTTCAAAAGTTAAAGGAGTAGAATTAGGCCATTTGGCCCATCGAGTCTACTCCGCCATTTAATCATGGCTAGTCTCTGCCTCCTAATCCCATTTTCCGGCCTTCTCCCCATAACCCTCGACACCCTTGCTAATCAAGAACTTATCTATCCTTAAAAATATCCACTGACTTGGCATCCACAGCCTCTGTGGAAATGAGTTCCACAGATTAACTACCCTCTGATTAAAGATGTTCCTCCTCACCTCCTTCCTGAAGAAATGTCCTTTAATTCTGAGGCTGTGACCTCTGGTCCTAGAGTCTCCCACTAGTGGAAACATCGTCTCCACATCCACTCTATCCAGGCCTTTCATTATTCTGAAAGTTTCAATGCCTTGTCTTTGCATCATTACAGTTTATGTTACCAATTTAAAAGAGCATTAACTTTGTAGGAATATTTAAACTTTACAAAGCCTAGTGAAGAGTCTGTGACACACTCTCCGATGTAGCTGTAACACATCGGAATCTTAAACTCCAGAACTAAGCACCTCATCCAACAATTCAACCACTGCACACCCTTGCAGTCAGGCAAACTAATAACCCTAACCCTAACCCTACCTGGGCAACTCACCAAAGCCACAACCTCCAACTAGGATGAGGGGAATAGGTGCTGGAGAACAATATAAACTCTAACACATCATCCTGACTTCAGACACATGGTCACTGGGTTAGGTCTAGAATGTCACCCATGACAGCGATATGGAGAATCTGTAAATTGTTTAATAATTCAGTATGGTACAGTGCCACATTGCGAGCAGCCTGGAATTGTCATTGCAACTTACCTCATGAGTGAATCTATACAACCATTAAATTATGATGGAACAGGATCCCATTTGTCAGAGAGCATCTATATTGGCTTTGACCAAATTAAATTAAAGACACAAACTGGCCTTCAGCCCACTGGGTCCATGCCGACCATTGATCATCCTTTCTTCTTAGTTCTATGTTATCCTACTTTCACATTCCACCCCCTCTGCACACGAGGGACAGTTTATAGAGGGTGAATTAATCTACAAACCCGCCCATCTTTGGGACGTGGGAGGGAATCGGAGCACCTGAAGGAAATTCATGCGGTTGCAGGGAGAATGTGCACACATAACACCCGAGGTCAGGATTGAACTTGGCATCTCTGGTGGGGAAGTGAGACAGCAGCTCTACCCGCTGCACCACCATGAGCCCAGTCGCAAAATCCCACATTTTACCTCAGAGTTCTGCCAATTATTCTCTCAATTGAGAGAATGATCATATTGAATGGCGGTGCAGGCTCGAAGGGCCGGATGGCCTACTCCTGCACTTATTTTCTATGTTTCTATGTTTCTAATTGACTATCCAACCCTCCAATCAATCCACGCCAGCAATCCTACATCTTTTGAGTCATACTGGTACACTTCTTTTACATTTTCTATCACCTCAGTGTGTTGCACAGATCTACACAACATCTCAGCCTTTGTGAATCCCAGGGTCCCTGATGCTGTTGATTCACGTTTCTCTCTCACATCGGTTGTTTCGACAATAATCGACTTTAAACGTACGTTTATTGAGCAGGAGTCTTCACACAGGTTAACAACCTAGCAAAGAGTCAAGCTGCCTGCCCTTAATTGCAAGGCTCTTTATATGTTAATGCCACCGTTTAGCAAAGGGACACCCCCCCCCCCCCCCCCCCCCTCCCCCCCCCCCCCCCCCCCCCCCCCCCCCCCCCCCCCCCCCCTTCCCCCCCCCCCCCCCCCCCCCCCCCCCCCCCCCCCCCCCCCCCCCCCCCCCCCCCCCCCCCCCCCCCCCCCCCCCCCAAGTATGTCCCCACCCCCCCCCCCCCCCCCCCCAACATACATATAAGGGGATGATAGAGGAACCACACATAATCTCAGACCAGTAATATCCCTTGGTCTTCCTGGCAAGGGGGGGGGGGGGGGGGGGTTGTGTATTCCTCAATCTTGTCAGACTGGGCCTGTGATCCTTTATTCATGACTACGCAGTAACTGCAAGACATTGTGTATTCCCTCCTAACAGCCTGTTCCAGCAAGCCTGGTCAGCAGCCATCTTATGTCCTTTGTTTCAGTCTACCTGGCCAACCATTTTGTCTTGCAGAACAATCTTATAGCATTGATTCAGAATTTCTATTCATCAATGCTTTACTAATTATTCTTGTAACATGCCCAACAATGTCAAGGATTTTCATTACAACCAAGTTTCTATACTCCTACAAATACTGTGGAAATTTAAGAATTCTTAAAATGTAAAGATTATGCAGAAAAGGAAAGTTACATTCAAATCATCATAGAAACAAGGTACTGAAAGATAAGCAGGGGGTATTTACCAGTGGACGGTCACGATGTGTGTTTACTGCTTCAACATTAAGATAAATTGATTCCATTTTACAACCTGAAAGGAAAAGTAAATAGAATTAAATAAGTAAACTGGGTGCTAGGTTTAATGAACTCCCATGTTAAAATTGTTAATTATTGCCTTCAGATGATGGTGAATACCACAGCCCCTGACAATGTGAGCAATTAAAGAGAAACATGCTGGAGTAACTCAGCGGGTCAGGCAGCATCTGTAGAGAACATGGATAGGTGACGTTTCACAGAGTGCTGGAGTAACTCAGCGGGTCAGGCAGCATCTGTGGAGAACATGGATAGGTGACGTTTCGGGTCAAGGCCCTTCTTCACACTGAATCTGAATGACAGACTTATCATCAGTCTGAAGACTGATCCCGACTTGAAACATCACCTGTCCATTTCCCTCCACAGATGCGGCCTGACCCGACGAGTTCTTCCAGCACTTTGGTTTTTATTCAAGATTCCAACTTCTGCAGTTCCTTGTGATTCCATTAACCTTATTTGCTTCCCTTGTTCAAATGCCCAGGACTAAGACACTTAGCTGGCCAGAGTAAACATTAACACAAAGATTAAACTAAGATGCATAGTCGCATTATACTATTTAAACAACCAACTACCCCTAGGAAGAGTTTAGCTGACTATTAAACTGGAAGATGCTGCACAAAGGTATGTGTTTATTTTATGCATCCATGTCCCACCTAGCTCGGACCACCATGTTTCAGGATAAATAATTCTTTGTTAGAGGAATATTTGTTGAAATTTAAAAAGATCATGTAATTGGCCTGCCCCTTTGATCATGATTAACAGAAACAAATTTAGTGGTTAGAGAAAATGTTATTACGGTACCACTAACCATAAGCAACAGGAGTTAGTTTCATGACTGTGTGTAGAGGACACTTCAAATACGGTAGTTCATCTGTAGAAAGATAAAGGAGAAAATCATGGAGCATTTGAATTGGACGGCCTATTGACTGACCTATGTCATCCATGCTTACTGTGCTGCCCATCTACAGTAATCCTATTTGCCTTCATTAGTCCAGCAAGGGACAGGCCCATCCGTCCACTATGTCTGATGCCAATTTATCTACACGTCTGCCAGGCAGCACGGTAGTGTTGCTGCCTTACATCGCATGCAGCGCCAGAGACCCGAGTTTGATCCCGACTACGGGTGCTGTCTGTACGGAGTTTGCATGTTCTCCCCGTGACCATTTCTCCGAGATCTTCGGTTTTCTCCCACACTCCAAAGACACACAGGTTTGTAGGTTAATTGGCTTGGTGTTTGTGTAAATTATCTATAGTATGTGTAGGATAGTGTTAGTGTGCGGGAGTCACTGGTCGGCGCGGACTCGGTGGGTTGAAGGGCCTGTTTCCGACTGAACCTCTAAACTAAACTAAACATGGCCATATCTCCCGATTGGCTTCCTGTCAGTGTGGCTGTCTAACTATTTCTTCAATGTTGCTATTGTATCTGCCTCCACCAACCTATCCAGGCACCTACAACTCTGTAAAAATTAATGCTTTAAATCTCTGAAAAATGTCCCACTCTCACCTTAAAGCTATGCCTTCTGTATTTTACATTTCCACTGTAGAAATAATGCTTTATAAGTTATCTGTGTTTCTCACAACTCTATCCTTCTATCAGGTGGCCACTCAGGCATCCTATGCTTCAGACAAAACAACCCCAGTTTATCTAACTTGTCCTTAGAGCTAATTCCCACTAATCCAGGCAAGGATTAAATGCCTTTGTCGCTACTTTATCCACCTGTGTTGCCATTTTCAGTTAGCTATCGGCTTGAAGATGTTAAATACAATCAGTCAGAACAGATCTCATTCTTAATATCCAGTTGACGGACCGCTGTCATCATTCCCCGAAATGCCAACCCTTAACAAAGGTCACCTACATTTGTCACTGTAGCTGTTAACCCATGCAATTGTTAACGATGTTGTAGTAACATTACACAGTAGTCTGTGCATTATCATTCCAGTTCCAATTTGTAATGTTTTAAACCATCTGTACTTTAGTTACTGCCGCAGGTGCATTCCATTCAAATCACTGACTGGCTTTGCATTAGAACAGTTTCACTAGGTTCAATATTACCAAGATAATTCACTCTTAATTGCTTTCAAGGTTCAGGAGCAATTGGGGCTGGCACATAGATGCTGACCTTGCCAGTAACTGCCACAGCCTTTCAATAAATGAATGTTGGTGTCCTGTGAAACAGTCCTTGAGATCTGTGGATGCAAATAGTAAATGAGTTGTCTTTCTAGTTCCCATAGTTTGGGACACGCTGTCCCTTTGCTCTACCCATTGTACTTGAGCTACGCTTGATTGTGTTATACTCAGCTATACTTACAGTATTATCTGATCTGTGTGGATAGCATGCAAAACAAAACTTGTACCGTGGTACAAGTGACCACAACAAACCAAACCTAAAGTCAGTGGGGGTCTGGGGAATTGCAGCTCGGTGTAAGGCAGCAACATCAGAAGAGCTACAAATATAGGTGGAATGGGAAAAGGAGACAATATAAAATATTTATCTTTCTCATTTGCTTATTGCTGTACCTGCTCCTTTATCCATAAAGTAAGCGACGAGGCATCTCATGACAGCCTGGTGTGCAATTACAAGAACGTCCCCTTGTCGCTCCAACTCCATGATGACAGGCTCCACCCGTTGGACCAAATCTTGGTAGGACTGAACACAAACACACAGGGCACGGATTCACAGATACTCAACGTAGAAAAAAACGTCACTAAACAAAATCTTCAACAAATCACCGCAGTTTACAAGTAGAAGACACGAGGAACTTAATCATTCTAACATATGAAATATCAGATCCATTTTTCTCAATGAAGCTGCTTGGGTCTATTGCATGAAAAATAAAAATATTATGAAATGAAATTAGAAAATGGTGGTTATTCCAGCAAAGAAACATCCTTTCCCAAATTGTTCTTCGAGTCCCAATGAAGACGGAAGTATCAGGGGAGACGCTTTGTGGACTGTCGCTGAACTTTGTGACTCACGGTATCCCAGTTGCATTAACAGACTCCTGTATCTATTCACATACCCCAGATTCCTGGCATCACCCGGCATGAAACCGGCCCTTTGGTTCAACATGTCCATGACCACCAAGATGCCAATCTACACCAATCCTATTGCCTGCATTTGGCCCCTTGTCCTTCTAACACTGTCCTATCCATATACCTTTCAAGCATTGTAACTGTACCTGTCTCTACTACCACTTCCATCAGCTTGTTCTATTAACCTACCACCCTCTGTGTGAAAGATTTACCATTTACCCCTCAGATCCCATCTAGTTTTGGCCTTCCCTTTGCTGGGAAAAATACTGCAACTATCTACCCTATCTATTAAATCTGTAAGGTCACCCCTTAGTCTCCAGGGAAAACAGTCCCAGTCAATCCCATCTACCTGATAATTCAAACTCCCTAGTCCAGGCAATACTTATGTGAATCTTTTCTGCATCTATTCTTGCTACAGCAGCAGTTTTAGCATCATCTGCAAACGTACTATTTATGACATCTACATCCTCTTCCAAATCTTGAATATATATGATGAACAAACAATAGACCAGCAGTGATCCCTGTGTCACTCCACTGGTTATGGGTCTCCAGTCTGAAACGCAACCATCCTCTGTCTTCCAACACCAAGCCAAATAACACGAGTTTTAATTTAAATGTACACATTTATTTATAGTTGGTCCGGAAGGTTAGAATACTTGGGATGAAAGTTGGGGTAGCTACTTGGCTAGCTACATGGCTAGCTACATGGCTAGCTACACGGCTAGCTACACGGCTAGCTACACATGGCTAGCTGCATGGCTAGCTGCATGGCTAGCTACATGGCTAGCTACACGGCTAGCTACACGGCTAGCTACACGGCTAGCTACATGGCTAGCTACATGGCTAGGTCATCTTTGATCCCAAGTATTCTAAACTTCCGGCCCAACTATAAGTAAATGTCTACATTTAAATTAAAACTCGTGTTATTGTAACTCACTAATCATATTCTCAACAAATTTAGAACAGAACTTGAAATAACCAGCTGGGCATAATGTTCAAATTGAAACTAAACTAACTTTATATTTAGACAAATCCCCTGCATGTAATTTTACATTAAAACTATACTTGGTCTCAACTATTGGATTAACAGACTTGTAGCAAACAAGCAGAGCTTGTGTTTTTACAACAACTAATTTCTCCCATTGGGTTCTTGGCAGTTTATATCCGTCTACATTACACATAACTACATAACTTTAATTATTTCACTTTAATGTTGAGACCCAAGGGCCAATTGAATTACCTGTGCAGACATAATTGTTAAATAAATTCATATTGTAAAAAATAAATATAGCAATTAGCATTTGTTAAGAATACACAGCCAGGGTTTCCCTTTCTAAGATGCTGACTATAAAAAGACATTCTCTGATTTGAATTCATCCTGTAAGATAGTGACACCTACTGACAGTTCCATGACTGGTCTTTGGATTGTATGACAACTACAAGGCTACTCAAGCAGATGGGGAGAGTCCCAGCTAGCTTTACAGGCAGAACTGGAAGGAAGGGGTGTGACATTTCTTAGGGACAGGGACAGAAAAGAAGAGGGAAAGAGAACAAAGCACTGAGACAGAATGGAAGGCAGCGGGGTAAATGAGGAAAGGAACAGTGCTGGGAAAAGTGGGTGGGTGGATGATCGGCAGTTAGAACCAGATGGAGAAGGGGAAAGAATCTGGGTGACGGGGGGCTGAGGGGGCGGGTAGGAGCAGTTTGTAATGAAGTCAATATGTGAGAGGATCTGGTGGAGAGAAAGTGAGATGGAGAAGAAGAGAAGGGATGCAGATTACCTGAAATTGGAGAATTCAGTGTTCGTGCCAAGGGGTTGCAGACAGCAAGGTCATGGTCTGAGATAGTTACAATCAAAGTCCAGAATGCTGCAATATTCCTAGTCAATACAATGTGCTGCTTCCCACATTCCCATATGGAAGGTCAGACAGGGGAGCTCAATGCCATGTGTGGGAGCAGGATATGGATTTGGAAGTCGAGGGTCACAGCTGCAGATTGAACGAAGACATTCCATAGTGTCAACACCCAGTAAGTGATTGTTCATAACTTCATATTTAATAATTAAATATTGTAATGAACAGTTTTTAAGAATGCAGACACAGAGTTTGCCCATATAAGGTAAGACAATGCACAAATGGGGCTACATGGAGGGTACAGCAACCTGTGACTGTGGCACACAGACCCAGACAATGCAACACCTACTGCAATGCCCATTGCTGGATAATCCATGTACTAGTGCAGACCTTGCACTCAACACTACAATAGCGCAATGATGTGTACAGCAGTGGCGAGCCACTATAGAGCATAAGGACACGGAAGAAGAAGGTGTTGATTGTAAAAAATGCTCTCATCCTGTACGATGACTGACATCTATTGGAAGTTTCATTGATGTTATATTGGATTGTGTGAATAGACAATAGGTGCACATAGGCCATTCAGCCCTTGGAGCCAGCACCGCCATTCAATATGATCATGTCTGATCATTCCCAATCAGTACCCTGTTCCTGCCTTCTCCCCATATCCCCTGACTCCGCTATCTTAAAGACCAGAAAATTACCCAGGCAAGTGGAGAGTAACAAAGCCAGCTGGATTAACGAACAGCAGTTGGGTGAATCAATGATTCACCAGGAAGGCCGTGGAGCCTGGACAGTGAAAGGAGAACAGTCACATTCAGATGTTACACTGTGTGTGCATGGAGGGCGGAGCAAGTTCCCGCGTGATGTCAGTGCTGACTAGTGGCATCTCTCCTGCAAAACAAAGTGCTGGAAGAACTCAGCGGGTCAGGCAGCATCTGTGGAGAGAATGAACTGACAACGTTTCGGGTAGTAGGTCTCCCTCTGAATTGCTTAGAGTTGAGAAGAGTGGTACAGCACAGAAACAGGCCGTTCAGCCCAACTTGCCCATGTAAGCCAAGCTACCCCATCTACACTTGTCCAACCTGCCTGTGTTAGGCCCATACCCCTCTAAACCTCTCCCATCCATGTACCTGCACCAAATGTATTTTAAATGTTGTTATAGCACCTGCCTCAACTACCCCCTCTGGCAACTTACCCCACACCCACCCTGAATAAAAGCACTGCTGAACATAATGCTGAAAGCAGCAAAATTGTGGAAATGGAAATGGGGCAACGCGCGAGGCGGGGGGAACTCTGAGACGGAAGGATGTGGGAAGGAGTTTGTCATGATTCTTTACGGGATGGCGAATGCTCTCTCTCTAATGTAGGCGGCTGCTCTGGAGTTACCAGTGGTGGGGGTGCTAACTCTATCAGCACTGATTTACTGCACACTCCACTCAGGTTTATTATTCCACTCAAATTCTCTCCCATCAAATGAATTGTCTGCAAAACCTTGTAAATATGGAATTTTTCGCCATCTTGCCTCCATACCTCTCCTCCTGGGTATCGGTAGTGGTACTTGTCCTGGTCTCGTAGTGCAAATTCATCTGGATATTTGTCGTGGATTTCACTGTAAGTCAACTCTTCACAAACACCCTTGAAAATGAAGTAAAAGACACTTATTACCGAGGCCAGACTTCACAGCGAGCACAAAAGTATTCAAACAACTTCCAAGCTGAAAAGCGACGAGCAGTCAAGTTATTTTTTTACACAGAGGGTCATGAATGGCAGGAACACGCTGCTAGGGGTGGTGGTGGAGGCAGATATGACAGTGGCATTACAGAGATTTTTGGATAGGCAGGTGGAAATTCAAGGAATGTACGGATACAGATTATGTGCAAGCAGGCGAGAGTTGGTCTTGGCATCGGGTTCAGCACGGCCATTGTGGGATGAAGGGCCTGTTCCCACAATGTCCATGCTCAACATGATGTACTGTGCTGTACTGGTCAATGCTCTAAGATCATATAGATGCAGGTGGGGGTAATACAAATCTGTTCCCATTCGGCAGGAGAATGGGGTTAGGAGGGAGAGATAGATTGAATGGTAGAGTAGACTTGATGGACACGAATGGCCTAATTGTACTCCTATCACTTATGACCTTCTCAGTTGATGGTTCAAGGGCTATGGTGCTGAGGTAAAGGGACATTTAAATAATATCAAGGACTTTTTTATTACAGGGCATATTAGAAACTGGAACTCACTGTATAAAATGGCAGAATCAGAGCTTTCAAAAAGGAAATTGAGGAAAAATAAATTGTAGGGAAAATGGCAAGGAATCGGACTGAAGAGATTGTTCTAGATTGATCAACCGACTCCAACTGGTCCAGAACGCAGCCGCCCGACTCATCATCCACACCAAATCCTGGCATCACATCACTCCAGTCCTCAAACAACTTCACTGGCTTCCCATCTCCCACCGGATCACCTACAAAATCCTGATCCTCACCTACAAAGCCCTCCACCATCTGGCCCCCGCCCCCCCCCCCCCCCATATCTCACTGACCTCCTCTACCCCTACCAACCCTCACGGTCCCTCAGATCCACATCAGCCGGTCTCCTCTCCATCCACAAGTCCAACCTCCGCAGTTTTGGGGACAGAGCCTTCTCCAGGGCAGCTCCCAGGCTCTGGAACTCCCTCCCCCAACTGATCCGCAATTCCGTGTCCCTCACCATCTTCCAGTCCCGCCTCAAGACCCATCTCTTCACCTCTGCCTATCCTTAGCCCCACGTCCCCCTCCCTTTTCATCTGTGCACTAATTGCCTCATATTGTGTTTTGAATTGTATTCTGTCTTTACTTTGTGTACTAGTCATGTCTCTACTATTTATTTCATTCCCCTTACATGTTTTTCCTCTACCTGCTAAATTTTTGTAGGGTGTCCTTGAGACTCTTGAAAGGCGCCCATAAATAAAATGTATTATTATTATTATTATTCTACAATAAGTACATCTGGACTCTGCGGGCTGATTAATCTCCCCATATGACCAATTCAATTCTGCAATAACATTGACCAAAAGTTACCACTGAAGTGTGGAGCTGTTAACTGTGGTCATTTCTTTTTCAATGGCTTTTAAAATGAAATTGATATTAAAAAGTCAGTTTATAAAAGGAAGAGATATTATTTCATGACTCACAGCATCGATCTCATTGAGGATTTTCCACTGTTCGTACGGAACACCAAGAGCCTCTGCCGTTTGGATTGTTCGTTTGAGCTGACTAGTCCAAACCTTCAGGTCTGGAATCTTCTGCTCTTCAACAAATTTTCGCAAGGCTTCCCCATACTATAGAAGAATCAACACAAGTTAGTGTGGTTTCTCAAAGGTCATTGTGTTTTAAGAAGGAACTGCAGATGCTGGAAAATCGAAGGTAGACAAAAATGCTGGAGAAACTCAGCGGGTGCATCAGCATCTATGGAGCGAAGGAAATAGGCGACGTTTCGGGACGAAACCCTTCTGGAAATAAGCAACGTTTCGGGCCTAAACCAGGAAGTGTTTTGACCCAAAAAGTTGCCTATTTCCTTCGCTCCATAGATGCTGCAGCTCCCGCTGAGTTTCTCCAGCATTTTTGTGTACTCAAAGGTCATTAACTAATTCAAATATATTATAATACGAATTCAAATATAACCCCATTTGGCTCTTTCTCCACAGCCTGGTAACTTTTAAGCTCAGCTTTCATTTTACTGGCCCAGTTAGTTGTTGACTTCTAAAAAACGAGGACAATGCTGGCACCCTCTTGCAATGATGGCCTGCAGATGAGACTGAAACAATCGTTTTGTAAGCAACTCCCCCTCCCATCATACTCTTAAGAGTCATAAGGGATAGGAGTAGAATTAGGCCATTTGGCCCATCAAGTCTACTCCACCATTCAATCATGGCTGATCTATCTCTCCCTCCTAACCCCATTCTCCTGCCTTCTCCCCATAACCTCTGACACCCGTACTAACCAAGAAACTATCTAACTCTGCCTTAAAAAATATCCACTGACTTGACCTCCACAGCCTTCTGTGGCAAAGAATTCTACAGATTCACCACCCTCTGACTAAAGAAATGTCTCCTCATCTCCATCCTAAAAGAATGTCCTTTAATTCTGAGGCTGTGCCCTCTAGTCCTAGACTCTCCCACTAGTGGAAACATCCTCTTCACATCCACTCTATCCAAGCCATTCACTATTCTGTATGGTTCAATGAGGTCCCCCCATTCTCCAGTGAGTACTCCTGGAAAATGTTCAGGCTTTTACAAATGCATCGTGGAAAGCATCCTATCCAGATGCATTACAGCTTGGTTTGGCTGCAGCTCTGCTCAAGACCACGAATGGCAAAGGATTGTGGAAGCGGACCAGCACATAACCCAACCCATCCCTCCCTCCCTCCCTCCCTCCCTCCCTCTACTCCAGCTACACTTCACGTTGCTGCTGGAATACGGCAAACATTCACCCTGGTCATTCCCTTCTCCCCTCCCCTGTTGAGCAGAAGGTACAGAATCTTGAAAGCACGTACCACCAGATTCCCCACTGTTATCAGACTCTTGAGCAGACCTCTCATGCTGATGATGAATTCCTGATCTTCCAATCTATCTTGTTGGAGCCCTTATATTTTCTTTTTAATCTGCACTTTCACTTTAACTGTAACACTATATTCCGCATCCTGTTTCTTCTTCCCTTTTGAACCAATCTGATGTGCTCAAGGATGGTATGAATTACCCGAATAGAACCTAAACAAAGTTCTTCACTGTATCTCCGTGCATTTAACAATAATGATAAACTAAAACCAAATAAATATCTAGTTTGTAATCCCTCTCTGAAGAAGGGACCTAACCCAAAACATCACCCATCCTTTCTCCAGAGATGCTCCCGAGTTCTTCCAGCACTGCGTTCTGCACTACCACATAAGCAAACGCAGTGCACATAAACAACAGTTTTATGAGCCAAGTGAGGTTGGCAGTGAAAACCCTCCTGTTACCTGCTTCCCTCGTGGTGATAAACCCGAGTCACCGCCAAGCCTGCCACAACTGTTGTATTCACTCTCCCCGTGTCTGCTCAGGTAGATGGTGCGTGGATAGACATGAATGTTCATCAAGTAATACACTATTTTACTCTGAATGTAATCCTGGACTCTGTTCACAAGAAATCGTCGACCAACATTTATTACCTTAATGAAGGACAGGTCTCTAAAGTTGAGAAAGAAAAAAATGACACCCATTAAGTATTAACAAAATAAACTGTCGACTTAACTCAGATTTAATTTCAAATTTCTACAAGTAGAACAAACAGAAGTTGTGAAATGAATACAGGCAACAGAGGAGACCCAAAAATCAATCAGAATTGGATCAATGACCAGACCTTATTGACGAATACAACCACAACAACCCGCTTCATTCACACTTCTTCTTCTTGTGTACGGTGTGCACAGCCTAAAGTTGGAGGTCAACTTGCTCTATTTGATCTATTTGTTTGTGTACATCAGGTTGATTGCATTGGTCGAAACGGGGTGGACCACGTGAAGGTTGCAATCTCCCACCCCGCTTCACACTTAAATAAATGCAAACCTGAAATATAACGATGCATACCGACTGCTGAAGCATCTTGGAATTTAGCGCATATTTTATATTAATTCTTGGCATTCCATTTCATGAATAAATATTATTATGCATCAAAAACAAACGCCAAATTGCATCATTACTTCCTTTCGATGTAGCTTCACAAAATACAATTTAAAACTATTTCACTACCACCTAACGTTGCATGCTGTATTGCTAAGTATTCAGTAAGGAGGGTAAACCTGTGAGTGGCAATCATAACTTTAGTCAGAGAGATTTAAAAGTTCTTCCATTTTAAAACTCTTACTTGTCATAATCATCGGGATCCAATTGTTCATAGGTAACTTGGTAACATTTAATGCGTTTGAGGAAGTCATCCATTATTTTGTCTTGTGCAACCTCTGCATAGTCGGGGCTTGAAACCTTTACCTCCTGTAAATAATAAATGGAAACTCTTAAGCAATGCCAGACAATGTTTTGATTTACAACAGATGTAAATAATTCATCTGTTCCTTAACACTCACATTATACTGCACAGGCAAACCTATCTCCAAACTCCTGGAGCTCAGACTCAGCACCATCCTCTACAACTGGATCCTCGACTTCCTGACCCATACTCTCTAATCTGCACGTATAGGTGACCAAACAATCTCCAGCAGAATGTTTACCACCGGTGACCGACAAAACTATCATCTAGTCCCTTACCATGAGATACAATAAGGGACTATGTTCTAGTCCCTTACCATGAGATACAATAAGGGACTATGTTCTAGTCCCTTACCATGAGATACAATAAGGGACTATGTTCTAGTCCCTTACTATGCTCCCTATGCACTGATGACTGGGCGACCAAATTCTGCTCTAACTCCATTTACAAGTTTGGTGATGAGACCACAATACTGGGCCAGATCTTGAACAATGATGAGACAGAGTACAAGAAGGAGAGGTTAAGGGCCTGTCTTACTTGGCGATTTTTTTCGGCATCTGCCGGCATGATTGACTGACGTATCAGGTCACCGAAACATTAGCGGCGTGAGTGATGACGTATAACATGCGGTGTTTTTTCAAGTGTCTAAACATTTTTTTTGTCGCCGCTGGATTTTGAAATGTTCAAAATCTTTTGGCAACACAGATATGACGCCGGCAGTTGCTGAAAAAAATCGCTAAGTGGGACAGGCCCTTTAGCAACACGGTGTCAAGGCAACAACTACTGCCTCAATGTCAACAATACAAAGGGGCTGGTCATCGACTTCAGGAAGATGCCTTGGTTTGTAATGGTGCTGATGTGGACGTGACCAAGAGCTTCAGGGTTCTGGGAGTAAATAGCAACAATTTGCCCTGGTCTAACCACATTGATGCTATGGCAGAGTTGCACACCAAAGGCTCCACTTCCTCAAAAGGCTAAGGAAATGTGGCATGTCTCAATCAATGACTCTTACTCATTTCTACAGATTCACCAGAGAAAGCGTCACCTTGGGATACATCACACCTTGATTTGGCAACAACTGGCTTGGTTAAATTGTCTTGTCATTGAAAGAGCATTCCTAGTTTCCAGAAAGCTTCCCAAGGGCTTGGTCTGTAGTAAGCTGCAAGGTAATTTGTGGTGACAGGCTACTGTTTCCAGTGCAGTAATTGATGCCACCAGTGTTAACAGCAGGAAAAAACGTCACTGAGTTCAGAGGAAAGAAGAAGCAATTGATTCAAGGATTTTTTTTTTCAAAATCAATTCCTTTCTCAAAAGCATAATGCAGTATTTTCCTCGACCTTTATTAAGACTAAAACAGAAGGAGCTGCAGAGTATCATCAGATCCGAGCTGATGACTGAAAGTGAACAATGCAGGAGTCTGTGGAGTTAAACTATTGCACTCTGCAGAACAGTAAGGAGGCCCTATATCGCATTAGATTGTAAGATACTTATTTCCCTTGACAAAACCCAAATTTGCTTCAAAGCAAAAAATAGAAGCTTCACTTTAAAAAATGTTGATGGATATTCACGGAATGCATTAGTCTGAATAATTTGAGTATCCGCAGCATGATTGCATGGAACACACAGTCTATTCCGATTTCTCGGTGACCAATATATCAATGGCTTGTTTTGCTCTTACCCAGGAATGTAAATATGCTATAGGCTGCTTCATCGCCTGGTGCAAAGACTGGAACAGGCCAACAGTCAGCTCCAGCAGCAATGCAGCAATTTCCTCTCCACCTTCCCAAGGGCAATTATGGACAGAAAATAACGTGGGTCCTGCTGGGAATCCAACACCCACGAACGAATATAAAAATAATTTAATTTTTAAAAGGCATCATAATGCTTCAATCTTCATTTTCTGTTTAATCAAGAGCAACCAAAGATCCTTTATGCAAATAATTGTTTTATCTGCTCAGTCCCAATTGGTCACCCCCCAACTTGACACCCCTTAGATTGTACTACAGTCAGGAGAAATGTCATGCCTTTACTTATAGACAATAGGTGCAGGAGGAGCCCATTTGGCCCTTCGAGCCAGCACCGCTATTCATTGTGATCATTGCTGATCATCCACAATCAGTAACCGGTGCCTGCCATCTCCCCATATCCCTTGATTCCACTTGCCCTATTGAGCCCCGGCAAATTAAACATTTTGCCCTCGAACAACTGTTGGCCAGATCTTGTTCAACAGCAAGGTCTGACTGACGGTAAAATATATCACGTACCTTGATATTTGCAGCAATGACCTCTGGATCATCACAGACAGATTCAACGAAAAACACCTGTAAACAAACAACAGTTCGGTCTTTGTAAATATATTAAAGTAACAAGAAATGAAAAAGGCCAGAAAACAGAATTGTGTGATTATTATAGCTTCATTGATTTATGTTTCATGATTCAAAACCAAAATGCATCTTACATGTCAGTCAGTACATTACCAGTTAAACAAACTCTGCTTTAAACTCCACAATAAATGGCATTTTGCTCATCAGAAATTCTCTCCAAGGACATTGTGCAGTAACATTGTGACTAAATTGCGGAAATAGTATCCAGATGTGTAGACTATTGATATGCATTTGAAACATAGAACAATACAACAGTTGAACAGGCCCTTCAGCCCATCATGTCTATGCCGAACATGATGCTGACCAACTCTTATCTGCCTGCATATCATCCATATCCGTCCATTCGCTGCTTATCTGTACGCCTCAGCATCACCCCGTCAGCATGTTCCAGGCACACAGCACCCTCTGGGTAAAAAGACTTGCCTGCTCATCTTTAAACTTTGCCCATCTCACCTTAAGCCGATGCCTACTTGTCTTTGACATTTTCACCCTAGGAAAAAGATTCTGACTGTCCACCATTACCATTTTTTAGACTTCTATCGGGTCTCTCTTCGACATCTGGAGTTCCAGAGAATACAATCCATGTCTGTCAAATCTCTCTTAGTAATAGAAACATAGACAAAAGGTGCAGGAGTAGGCCATTCGGCCCTTCGAGCCTGCACTGCCATTCAATATGATCATGGCTGATCATCCAACTCAGTATCCTGTACCTGCCTTCTCTCCATACCCTCTGATCCCTTTAGCCACAAGGGCCACATCTAAAATATAGCCAATGAACTGGCCTCAACTACCTTCTGTGGCAGGGAGTTCCACAGATTCACCACTCTGTGTGTGAAAATAATACCCCCTAAACAGAAGCCCGCAGGCACCGTGATGTTAATGTCCGCAAGCACCCCACGTTTGGCGCTCTGAGGTCGATCCCTGGCAAAGGGATCGCGGACTCCACGATGTGAAAGTCCCGTAGGCTCCCCGCAGTGGAGTTCTCAAAGGTCGGTCTCCAGCAAAGGCCACCAACTCCTTGATGTCATGCCACAGTGCAGACGGAGATACGATATGGAAAAAATCGCATCTCTGTCAAGGTAAGAGATTAGAAAACGTTTCCCCCAACCCCCCCCCCCCCCCCCCAAATAAA
The DNA here is from genome assembly GCF_028641065.1 of Leucoraja erinaceus. NCBI lineage: Eukaryota > Metazoa > Chordata > Chondrichthyes > Rajiformes > Rajidae > Leucoraja > Leucoraja erinaceus. The sequence continues at coordinate 33,082,767 of NC_073400.1, read as the reverse complement.
ACAAGTTAAAGAACACTAAAAACATACATTTAATACATACTATTAAAACACAAAGGAAGGGATAGACAGGATGTTGGCGAGGCAGCAATTTCTGGCGCCACCCGGTGTTGACAGATATGCAGTGCGATTTTTCAAAATGCAAGCGGTATTACCACATAGAATCCACTGTTATAATATACAGATCAGGCAATAATATACAGATTAGGTCAACGCCATTCATTTATTGGTAATTGGTGGTCAAAATGCTTTAACAATAATAGAACAATTACCACTCCTAATCCTGACCTTAAATGTATTATCACTGGCAAAATTCATGATTAGATTTCTCCTCTGCCGGGTTGTGTTGGTTGCATCAAAAACCTACGAAGGAGGAAAATAAATAAGACGTATATTTGGACTGAGCTTAAATTTCCAACAAATATAGACTAAAGAGCATTGGCTACTCTTAAAGAAACAGTACTGTAATGAAGTGATTAAACAACAAGATAACCAGACAACTGGACAATTAATTCGGAAACAAGTGCAAATTCCACCACACCAACGTACAGTTACAACTAGAATTAGAGCTAGCCTTAATATGGACAACAATGAAACTACCAGATTGTCACTCTAAGCCCATCGCCACTGCCCTGCCAGGAAGGAAACCTGCCATTTTTACCAGGTCTGGCCTGTATCAGGCCCACCAAGGTAGTTGACTCTTCACTGCCAAGCCGGTTCACTGGCGATATGCATTATCAGAGGCCATTTGGCCCATTGAGCTTGTGCAAGTCAGGAAAAGTTACACATCCTGACCACACCTACTTGCATTAATTCTGCAGTCTTATAGGTTACAGTTCTTTAAACGTACATCTGAAATGTGCTTGATGGGGTTCTGTTGCCAATGCTTTTTTCAGGCAGCAAGATGCAGTCATGGATGTAGTGAAGAAGAATTGGTAAATGGTGCCGATATATGTTGGAAGATTTAACGTAACCAACAACAAAACATGCATAACTGGGGCCCTTGTGAGTCCCAATGGCTACACCTTTGACTTGAGAAAGGGAAAGGATCAGACACCCCCTTTCACTTGCCAGGCTTTGACCCACCCCATCTCTCTTTCCAGCTTTCTCCACCCCTACTCCAGAAGTCTAGAGGTGAAGAAGGGTGCTGACCCGAAGCATCAGCTGTCCATTCCCTCCACAAATGCTGCCTGACCCACTTAGCACATTGTGTTTTACTCATCAAGATTGCAGTATCTACAGTTCTTGTCTCTATCAAAATAGATACTACTTGGTCCATAGCAGAAAATCTCTCCTGTACTTAAAGGACAAAAGAGATACATCAAAATGCCCAATTAAGCTAAAAATGAGTAAGAAAAACATCACAGGAGATAAACCACTTCTTCATCGATCCAGTCCGCCAGGGGTATTAATGTGAGATATAGAAAAATGTATGTCTCCATAAGTTAGACTGGATGCTTCAGAGACTCGAATGTTGAAAAGTGGTGCCAAAAAATGGTGACTCATTGCATTTTTCAGAAGAGGATCTATTGTACTCATGTAAGGTATGATTTTAATGGATAACACGCATGACAATAATGAAATAATTGAACAACTGAATCATCATTGAGCAGGATGTGACAAATATATTCAGGGGACAACTCACTGCGATCTGTCCATGGTCATCTGTGAGGTAAGTTTTCACATCCTGCAATGCTGCTCTAGCACAATCTCTGTGGAAACCAAAAGGCAAATTAGGTTGTACAGCTCTCAACAGCAGACACACTGTTCACAAATGGTAATAATTGTTGGGGGGGGGGGGGGGGGTTAATTATTGTACAGTCTGAATTTGGTCATAGTGTAAAGGATACGATTCAAATAATTGGTTTGAATTACTTTATAGAAACAATCGTGGATTATTTTGGATCTTGCCTTGCAGAGCAGGAGATTTCCCCCAAAATATTAGCACAATATGAGAATTTTGCTTTGTTCATGAATAATGTATCCTAGTTCAAATGCAATTGGGTAAGAGATAAATTAAAAGGCACACATTTCCCAACATTTAAAATATTTCACAACATTTTGAAATAAAATTATTGTGATAAAATTGTGACATACATGCAAATTAAAGGCAAGTTACTGCATGTTTGGATTGCAGTAACAGGATTGGTCCGAGTCAGCATGGATTTACGAAGGGGAAATCCTGCTTGACTAATCTTCTGGAATTTTTTCAAAGAGGTAACTAGGAAAATGGACAAGGGAGAGCCAGTGGATGTAGTGTACCTGGACTTTCAGAAAGCATTTGATAAGGTCCCACATAGATTAGTGGGCAAAATTAGGGCACATGGTATTGGGGGTAGAGTGCTGACATGGATAGAGAAGTGGTTGACAGACAGACAAAGAGTAGGGATTAACGGGTCCCTTTCAGAATGGCAGGCAGTGACTAGTGGGGTACCGCAGGGCTCAGTGCTGGGACCCCAGCTATTTACAATATACATCAATGATTTGGATGAAGGGATTCAAAGAAACAATTGCAAATTTGCAGATGACACAAAGCTGGGTGGCAGTGTGAACTGTGAGGAGGATGCTATGAGAATGCAGGGTGACTTGGACAGGTTGGGGGAGTGGGCAGATGCATGACAGATGAAGTTTAATGCTGATAAATGTGAGGTTATGCACTTTGGTAGCAAAAACAGGAAGGCAGATTACTATTTAAATGGTGTCAAGTTGGGAAAAGGGGAAGTACAACGGGATCTGGGGGTCCTTGTACATCAGTCTATGAAAGTAAGCATTCAGGTACAGCAGGCAGTGAAGAAAGCTAATGCCATGTTGGCATTTATAACAAGAGGAATCGAATATAGGAGCAAAGAGGTCCTTCTGCAGTTGTACGGAGCCCTAGTGAGACCACTCCTGGAGTATTGTGTGCAGTTTTGGTCCCCTAATTTGAGGAAGGACATTCTTGCTATTGAGGGAGTGCAGCGTAGGTTTACAAGGTTAATTCCTGGGATGGCGGGACTGTCATATGCTGAGAGAATGGAGCTGCTGGGCTTGTAACACTCTGGAGTTTAGAAGGATGAGAGGGTATCTCATTGAAACATGTAAGATTATAAACGGCTTGGACACACTAGAGGCAGGAAACATGTTCCCGATGTTAGGGGGGAGTCAGGGGCCACAGTTTAAGAATAAGGAGTAAACCATTTAGAACGGAGTCGAGGAAACACTTTTCTCACAGAGAGTTGTGAGTCTGTGGAATTCTCTGCCTCTGTGTGTGGTGGAGGCAGGTTCTCTGGATGCTTTCAAGATAGAGCTAGATAAGGCTCTTGAAAATAGCAGAGTCAGGGGATATGGGGAGAAGGCAGGAATGGGGTACTGTTTGGGAATGATCAGCCATGATCACATTGAATGGCGGTGCTGGCTCTAAGAGCCAAATGGCCTACTCCTGCACCTATTGACTATTGCCAGTTGATAAATCTTGATCACTGACACTAAACCAGTGTTTATCGTCTATATGCACATTTACACAGCTATGTTGAATTCCTTTCAAGTGCATTAAGTTTACGATTCATAGTGTAGAGGATACAATTCAAATAATTGGTTTGAAATGCTTTATAGAAACAATCGTGGATTATTTTGGATCTTGCCTGGCAGAGCAGGGGATTTCCCCCCAAATATTAGCACAATATGAGAATTTTTATTGTTCATGAATAATTTATCCCAGTTCAAATGCAATTGGGTAAGAGATAAATTAAAAGGCACACATTTCCCAACATTTAAAATATTTCACAACATTTTGAAATAAAATTATTGTGACAAAATTGTGACATACATGTAAATTAAAGGCAAGTTACTGCACATTTGGATTGCAGTAACAGGATCGGTCCGAGTCAGCATGTATTTACGAAGGGGAAATCATGCTTGACTAATCTTCTGGAATTTTTTGAAGATGTAACTAGGAAAATGGATAAGGGAGAGCCAGTGGATGTAGTGTACCTGGACTTTCATAAAGCATTTGATAAGGCAGGAACGGGGTACTGATTGGGGATGATCAGCCATGATCTCATTGAATGGCGGTGCTGGCTCGAAGGGCCGAATGGCCCACTCCTGCACCTATTGTCTAAAGAAGCCACAGGTGGTTGCAACCTATTGCAAAGAGAATGCCAAACTTTAATCAAAAATGAGGGATCATATTTGAGAGTGATTGAGTAAGAAATGAATAGATAGTAAAAGTTACAAGATGTTTGGAAAAACAGAGCAGGAACAACACTAAATGTGTGTGTTTTGACTGCAGAAATGGAAGTTACTGCAATGAAAAATAGATACTGCTGAGATACAAAACCAATATGTCTTCACAATGGAATAAACTAACACACCAGGAACCCAGTTACCCACGGAAAGTGACTACATAGAACAGTACAGCACATGAACAGGCCCTTTGGATCACCGGGTCCTTGCCGAACATGATGCTGAATTAAACTAATCCCCGCTGCCTGCACCTGTTCTACATTCCCCCCCCCCCACATTCTCTGCATATCCATGTGCATGATAGCTGGAATAGCATTTATGAATGTCATGTGATAACATTAAACTCAGTTGTAGTCCGACAGCTAAATAGAAACATAGAAAATAGGTGCAGGTGTAGGCCATTCGGCCCTTCGAGCCTGTACCGCCATTCAATATGATCATAGCTGATCATCCAACTCAGTATCCCATCCCTGCCTTCTCTCCATACCCCCTGATCACTTTAGCCACAAGGGCCACATCTAACTCCTTCTTAAATATAGCCAATGAACTGGCCTCAACTACCTTCTGTGGCAGAGAATTCCACAGATTCATCACTCTCTGTGTAAAAAATGATTTTCTCATCTCAGTCCTAAAAGACTTCCCTCTTATCCTTAAACTGTGACCCCCTAGTTCAGGACTTCCCCAACATCGGGAATAATCTTCCTGCATCTAGTCTGTCCAACCCCTTAAGAATTTTGTAAGTCTGGCATATATATGAATAAAGTCACGTGGGCACAGAGAGTGACGCTACTCGCATCTCTGACACACTGGGTCTTCATAGCGGATGAGCGTTTGTGAGGAACGAGAGTGACAGAGTGCGAGATGTGGTAACTGAGAGGCCGAGAAACTATCCCGATTTCAGTAGCACGTCTGTAACCAGCTGGAATGGTTGTTAATTTCCTTACTCTGACACACACTCGGTAGAACCGAAACAAACTAGCTTACTCTCTGATTTTCATGGCTTCTTCGTTGTCATGGCGGAAAAACTCAAACGACTTGTAAGTCTTCACAGCTTCACGGCGATATTCACCCAGATTAAAAACTGCAAGTCAAAGAGAAAGGTATAAGCAATTGGAGAAAAACATGGAGCTGGATATTGTGGGGTACCGCAAGGCTTAATGCTGGGACCGCAGCTATTTACAAATTATATGAATGCTTTAGATGAAGGGATTAAAAGTAGCATTAATAAATTTGAAGATGACACAATGCTGGGTGGCAGTGTGAACTGTGAGGAGGATGCTATGAGGATGCAGGATGACTTGGACAGGATGGGTGAGTGGGCAGATGCATGGTAGCTGCAGTTTAATGTGGATAAATGTGAGGTTATCCACTTTGGTGGCAAAAACAGGAAGGCAGATTATTATCTTCATGGCGTCAAGTTGGGAAAAGGGGAAGTACAACGGGATCTGGGGGTCCTTGTTCATCAGTCAATGAAAGTAAGCTTGCAGGTACAGTAGGCAGTGAAGAAAGCGAAAGGCATGTTGGCCTTCATAACAAGAGGAATTGAGTATAGGAGCAAAGAGGTCCTTCTGCAGTTGTACAGGGCCCTAATGAGTCCACACCTAGAGTATTGTGTGCAGTTTTGGTCTCCAAATTTGAGGAAGGACATTCTTGCTATTGAGGTTCACAAGGTTAATTCCCGGGATGGCGAGACTGTCATACGTTGATAGAATGGAGCAGCTGGGCTTGTATACTCTGGAATTTAGAAGGATGATAGGGGATCTGATTGAAACATATAAGATTATTATGTTCAAGAGTCCAAGAGAGTTTATTGTCATGTGTCCCTGATGAAATTCTTGCTTTGCTTTAGCACACCAGAACATAGTAGGCACAAATACAGAACAGATCAGTGTGTCCCTATACCTTTGTATAAATATATACACACATGAATAATCAAACTGATAAAGTGCAAATAATCAGATTATTGGCTATTAATGTTCAGAGTTTTGTCCGAGCCGAGTTTAATAGCCTGATGGCTGTGGGGAAGTAGCTATTCCTGAACCTGGTCGTTGCAGTCTTCAGGCTCCTGTACCTTCTACCTGAAGGTGGTGGGGAGATGAGTGTATAGCCAGGATGATGTGGGTCCTTGATGATGCTGCAGCCTTTTTGAGGCAGCGATTGTGATAGATCCCCTCGATGGAAGGAAGGTCAGAGCCGATGATGGACTGGGCAGTGTTTACTACTTTTTGTAATCTTTTCCGCTCCAAGGCGCTCAAGTTGCTGAACCAAGCCATGATGCAACCAGTCAGCATGATCTCCACTGTACACCTGTAGAAGTTCGAGAGAGTCCTCCTTGATGTACCGACTCTCCGGAAGTAGAGGCGCTGATGTGCTTTCTTTATGATTGCATCAGTGTTCTCGGACCAGGAAAGATCTTCAGAGATATGCACGCCCAGGAATTTGAAGTTCTTGACCCTTACCACCATCGACCCGTTGATATAAATGGGACTGGGTCCCCATTCTCCCCCTTCCAAAGTCCACAATCAGTTCCTTAGTTTTGCTGGTGTTGAGAGCAGGTTATTGTGCTGGCACCGTTTGGTCAGTCGGTCGATCTCACTTCTATACTCTGACTTGTCCCCATCAGTGATATGTCCCACAACAGTGGTATCGTCAGCGAACTTGATGATGGAGTTCGCACTATGACTGGCTACGCAGTCATGAGTATAGAGTGAGTACAGCCACGCTCAATTTGGACATGCCAGAGGCAGGAAACATGTTCCTGATGTTGGGGGAGTCCAGAACCAGGGGCTACAGTTTAAGAATAAGGGGTAAGCCATTTAGAACCGAGATGAGGAAATACGTTTTCACACAGAGAGTTGTGAGTCTGTGGAATTCTCTGCCTCAGAGGGCGGTGGAGGCCATCTCTGGATGCTTTCAAGAGAGTTAGATAGAGCTTTTAAAGCTAGCGGAGGCAAGGGATATGGGGAGAAGGCAGGAATGGGGTACTGATTATGGATGACCAGCCATGATCACATTGAATGACGGTGTTGGCTCAAATGGTCGAATGGCCTACTCCTGCAACTATTGTCTATTGATATGTTTAATGGAATATAGTAACTAGCTGAACTCATTGCCCGAGAGTGGATGGCTATTGAAAAGGGGTATGGCAGAGCAGAGGTGAAGGTACTGCATTCACCATGGACAACACCATGAACAACTGTGAAGTTCCATTTAAAAGTCTGGCAATTTTCATCATAATCATACTTTATTAGCCAAGTATGTTTTGCAACATACGAGGAATTTGATTTACCAAACAGTCATACCAATAAAAAGCAACAAAACATACAAAATACATTTTAACATAAACATCCACCACAGTGACTCCTCCACATTCCTCACTGTGATGGTAGGCAGAAAGAAGATTCAGATTCAATTTTAATTGTCATTGTCAGTGTACAGTACAGAGACAACGAAATGCATTAGAGACAACGAAAGAAAAGTTAAATCCCCTTCTTTGTTCTCCCGCGGTCGGGGGGCCTTGAACGTTCCATTGTCGGGGCGACCTTGGCTCCCGTAGCCGGTAGTTGGACCCTCCGCCTCGGGGCGATCAAGATCCCGCATCGGGGGAATCTCAGCTCCCCCGCACCGGGCGATCGGACCCAGAGTCGGGGTTGGTCGAACCTTCTGCGACTTTGCAGCTTGCTGACATCGGTCGCTACCCGAGACTGCGAGCTCCTCGACGGTGAAATCCGCAGGCCGGTCGATCCCAGGCAAGTCTACGGCCACGTGGTGGGGCTCAAATCAGTCTCGAGCAAGGCCGTCAGCTCCATGATGTTAGGCCACCGGAGCGACCGGAGATACGATCCGGAAAACTATCGCATCTCCAGCAAGGTAAGAGATTGAGAAAAAGTTTCACACGACCCCCTCCCTCCATATAAAACAAACTGGAGAACATTGACACAAACTTTAAAAACACACTAAAAATAACAAAAAAAGACGAAAAGGCAGACAGAATATCTATCTATATCTATCTATCTATCTATCTATCTATCTATCTATCTATCTATCTATCTATATCTATCTATCTATCTATCTATCTATCTATCTATCTATCTATATCTATCTATCTATCTATCTATTATCTATCTATCTATATATAAAACTCAAATCAGTCCGCCTGCAGTACGGATCCCTTCCTGCCTTTTGATTCGTTGACGGCTGCTCCTTCCTCAGCTTCCAACACACTTCGAAACAAAGTTGCAAGACAGGAACACTGAACTTTTCACTGCTGCAGCAGGCAGGGGAGGTGCAATTGAGGGAGGCAGGGGAGTGCTGGAAACTTACATTTGGCAACGGCTTCAGTTCCATTGGAGGAGACGGGTGCATGGTGGAATATTGGGTTGGGGGATCACACCATTGGGGGAGCAGACCCAACGGGTCTGCACTTGGTCTAGTATATTACTAAAACTCTCATCTTGTTTGTTTGTGAGTGTCTGTCTGTGTGCCTATCTGTGTGTATGCATGCGTAGTTATGCCCTGAATTACGGCAAAACGATACACGATAGCGCTACAATTATTGGCCCACCTTATTCACCATTGTCTGTGCGTGTGGTGTATCAAGTTTTGTTCAGATTAATGTTATATTTTACAAGTTATTCACATTTTTAACTTTACAAAACCCCACTTTGATAAAAAAATGACTTGAAGTTGCAGTGGCAGTTACAGCTATGATGTCACAATGGAATCTCATTTACATAAACTGCCCGTCAAGTGTTCCCACCCAGTGTAATGAGAGATTTGTTACATTGTTGTAAGGAGTGGGAGAGGGGAGAGAAGAGGGAGGGTGAAGAGGAGGGGGAGGGAGTGTTGGTGGATGAGGGGAAATGAATCACGCCTGCGCAGTTGGTGGCTGTGGGTGGGTGGTGGAATGTTGTGTTGGGGGAACGGATTGCGTTGGGGAAACAGGTCAGTGGTGGAATATTGCGTTGGGGGAACGGGGCCCAACGGGTCGGGGGGTAGGGAGGGGAGAATATAATCACAAATATCAAAGCTACAAAGTCAAATGAAGCAATGTTAATTATCAAATAAAAATATCTATAATCTATCAATACCCATGTATTAATTAGAGAGATCAGTGCACATCCGGACCCGTCCTTGGCGCACATCATGTTGGACTGGGGGCGCTGCGGTTCCCCGGCCTCTGAATTCCTGCTTGTTGACCCCCCATGCCGCGTATCCTTCCCCCCCCCCCCCCGACCTTGGGTTAAACTTTACCCCCCTCACTCATTTATAGGAGACAGTCGGCAATAACGGACACCATTCCCTCCCTACCCCTGGTCTATTATTGCAAGGGTTTACCGTACGTGACTTTTTGACTTGCCTTTGGTGGGAACACCAATCCAGTTGAGGTAGCGTGTGAGTTTCTTGGAAACATAAGTCTTGCCTCGAGCAGGCAGTCCCACCATTACAATTAAGGTGGGAGAGTTGGTCATGTGGGATGCCCATGCTGCAATCAAGAGAAAATGTTGTTAAATGGTGATTGAAAAGGGGGAAAATAAGTGTGAAAAATGCACGTCCATTTCATTCGCAGCATTATAATAAAGGTGTAGCGGCACCTCGTGGTGGTTTGGGGAGGTCGGAACCCTCCCCATTGGTTGGCTCGATCATGTGACTGAGGGGGTTCATTCGCGCACTTTCCAGTCAGTTGTCAGCTCTCCTCTCAGCAACAGGAGCTATTTTTGTGTGAGCTAGTCAGGCACGAGTGTTACCGAGTTTAGTTTCCGTTTGTTGTTGATAATAAAAGCTACTTAAAGGGCCTGTCCCACTTTCACGACCTAATTCACGACCTCTGCCGAGTTTGTCCTTGACTCATACTCGCAGCATGGTCCTAGGAGGTCGTAGGTAGCTCGTAGGTAGGTCGTGATGCTAGTCGTAGGTACTCGTGGTATCAAGTAGGTCGAGGCGTTTTTCTAGCCTGATGAAAAATGTCTACAAGTAAAAAAGGTCATGAATTAGGTCGTGAAAGTGGGACAGGCCCTTAACTCAACCTGCCTGGTCTCGCTATAGTGGTGATCCCGAATCCGAACGTTTTTTCGTTTCGAGATTATTGCTGGATTAGGTAGCCAGGACAGACCAAATTATGCTAATCCAGTGTAAAAACAAGTAACTGCAGGTGCTGGTTTATACCAGACCCAGTCTGAACGAGGGTCCCGACCCGTCCCACCTCCCCTATCCCAAAGACCCCAACCCTCCTGTTAGTTACATGTCACTTTGTAGCTGCTGGCAATTGGCTGTGGACACTGTCTTTTGCTCGTCTCTGACTCTCCCAGCAGTCGCAGCTCATACAACGGCAGTAGGCAGCTCCGTTCTAACATACATGAAATTATTAGTGGTAACATAAAGAATAATAAAGTCTAATTCACATGTGTAGAAAATTAATAGTTCAGGTGAGTAAACTTTCATCATGAAAAACTGTTAAGATGTTTTAAGTATCACTAGTTTAACCTTAGAAACAAGGATTTGCAGATGCTGGTTTACAAAAAAAGACACAAAGTGCTGAAGTAACTTGGATATCCAGGTGGGGCACAGGGGAGGGTGGAAAGGGAGGGGGATGTAGGGGAGAATGTTCATATCAGTGCTTGCAAGCTTGGGTAGGTTGCAACCCAACAGTATGAACATTCAATTCTCCAACTTTAGGTAAACACCAACCACACCCTCTCCATCCCCCCCCCACCCAAGTGCCACACTAGCACCTATTCTCCCTTCCCCCTCCCCTTCTATCTCTAGTTTCACAATTCGCAATTCTTCAATCCCTTTGTCTTCCACCTTCTGCCTTTTCATCTCTGGCCTTTGTCCAACCACCTGTAAATCAAAACCCTTCCTTACCTGTATTTGCCTATTACATGCCATGCTTTGTAGGACCCTCCTCTCTTCTAACTTCCCTTTCCCTCTCCCTCCCCTCCCCCTTACAATCAGTCTGAACAAGGGTCCCAATGGGTGGAGGCGAGCATGCTTGTTGTAGCTACCCAGTGCACAGATGGCACACAAATAGTTCCACGGTCCTGACATCAACATCATGGTGAATTACCTTGGTACTGTCTCCCTTGCACCTGGGGCAGGTGCTGGGGCCGCTACGTTTCATTGTATATTAATTATTTTCACCAGGGGATTGATGGTTTTGTGGCCATTTGTGGATGATATGACAAAATGTGGAAGGGTGGGTAGTGGAAAGAAAGCAGGAACTCTGCAGAAGGTCAGGTTGGGAGAGTGGGCAGAGAAGTGGCAGATGGAATATAGTGTAGCAAAGTGTGGTGCAGTTTGGTAGCAGGAATAGAGGTGAAGACTATTTTCTAAATGGGGAGAGAATCTGGAAATCGGAGGTACAAAGGGACTCTGCAAGTAGAATTGGTAGTAAAGAAATCAAACTCAATTCTAGAATTTATTTCAAGAGGGCTTGGATACAAAACTAGGGATGTAATGCTGAGACTCTATAAGGTGCTGGTCAGGCCGCATTTGGAATGTTAGCAATTTTTGGCAGCATATCTGAGGAAGGATGTGCTGGCTCTGGAGAGGGTCCAGAGGAGGTTTACAAGAATGATCCCAGGAATTACTAGGTTAACTTATCATGAGCGTTTGTCGGCGATGGCCCTGTACTCGCTGGAGTTTAGAAAGAAATGGGGAGGGACCTCATTGAAACAGACAGAAAAATGAAAGGTTTGGATAGGGTGGATGTGGAGAGGATGTTTCCACTAGTGGGAGTCTAGGAGTAGAGGTCATAGCCTTAGAATTAAAGGACATTCTTTTCAGAAGGAGATGAGGAGAAATTTCTTCAGTCAGAGGGTGGTGAATCTGTGGATTTTTTTTGCCACAGAAGGCTGTAGAGGCCAAGTCAGTGGATATCTTTAGTGCAGAGATAGATAGATTCTTGATTAGTACAGGTGTCAAGAGGTTATGGGGAGAAGGCAGGAGATGGGGTTAGGAGGGAGAGATTGATCAGCCATGATTGAATGGCGGAGTAGACTTGATGGGCCGAATGGCCTAATTGTTCTTCTATCAATTATGAACTTATGATCTCAACCACATTCTTCCTATGATGTGGTGACCAGAACTGCAGATAATACTCCAAGTATGGCCCAGACCTGTGTCTTGTAAAGCTGCCAAGATAACATCCAAACATTTATGTTCAATGCTCGGATCAGAGAAGGCAAGCCATGCACCTTCTTCACCACCCTTACTGACCCGTGTTGCCATTTTCACTGAACTATTGTATAATAGCAGTATAATCATTGTATTCATCATGAACAACAATAATATGGACATGATCATTGACAATAAACAACAGAGCAGCAAATATTGAAGGAAATCATGTTGGGTATTGTCCAATAGCAATCCCCAAAAAATCTGCAGCTCTTCACCACTTAAAAACAAGTCTGTTCACCTGCAAAAATTCTCACAAACTTTTAGGCCAAGGCAGACATCCGTCCGCCTCCTATAACTTTGCATACAGTTCCCAAGACTTCACCTGCAGCAACTCTCTGATCTGCACAATAGATGTACAGGAACAAATCACCTCCCTGTGGCACCTTCAAGTTTGACACCATCTTGCCTTGGACATACATAATCACTTCTAATTATTGAATCAAGAATTTGGAAACATCATCTTAAAGTATAGTTCATAGAATTGTCTTTTTAACAGTCATGACCATCATAATTCATGTGTGTTATATGAAGCGTTAAAATCACATTTTATATGGACTACAAAACTAAAATGCCAATTGATAATTTACCAAACATCTCTGACCTTTCAATTCTCTCTCTTCTACCAGGTTATTGACAAACACTTCATTTCTCTGATTTCTTTTCCGCTCTCTAACCATTACCTTTGGCATTTCCCAGAGACCTATCCTTATTCTGAAATATTTTCTTTCCTGGTGCTACTGTTTAGTAACATCAACCAAAATAACATGCAAGATTCACAAGTATCTTGACGAAATCCAACTTAATATTATTACCTCCCCTCATCCCTACATTATCTGGACATTTTGCAACAGCCAGTTCTGGACAAGAAATTGTATTAATTGGCCATGGAGAAGATCAAAGATATCTTCAGAGCTTTTCTAACTGGTTAGGAATTGGCAACTGTAATGATTGTCTGAGGGACAACGATATTCTTCTTAATTTAGCCAAGTTTATGTTGTGAGGTAAACAGTACAGATTGTCCCGCAAAGATTTGTGCAATTTCTCATGCCCAACACTTTCTATACTGTTTAAGAAGGAACTGCAGATGCTGGAAAATCGAAGGTAGACAAAAATGCTGGAGAAACTCAGCGGGTGAGGCAGCATCAATGGAGCGAAGGAAATAGGCAACGTTTCGGGACGAAACCCTTCTTCAAACTAATGTGAGGATGGGGGGTGCGGATGAAAGGAGGAGGTGGAGCCAAAGGGCTGAGAGATAGCTGGGAAGGTGAGGAGAAAGTAAGGACTACCTGAAATTAGAGAAGTCAATGTTCACACCGCTGGGGTGCAAACTGCCCAAGCAAAATATGAGGTGCTGTTCCTCCAATTTACGGTGGTCCTCATTCTGGCCATGGAGGAGGCCCAGAACAGAAAGATCGGATTCGGAATGGGAGGGGGAGTTGAAGTGCTGAGCCACTGGGAGATCAGGTTGGTTATTGCGAACCGAGCTGAGGTGTTTGGCGAAGCGATCGCCAAGCCTACGCTTGGTCTCACCGATGTAGAGCAGCTGACATCTAGAGCAGCGGATGCAATAGATGAGATTGGAGGAGGTGCAGGTGAACATCTGCCGCACCTGGAAAGACTGCTTGGGTCCTTGAATGGAGTCAACAAGGGGGACTCTGCCCTTGTTACGAGTGAGGGAATGGGGAGTGAGAGCAGAGTCACGGGGTATAGATGGGACCCTGGTGAGAGCGTCATCTATGGTAGAAGAGGGGAACCCCCGTTCCCTGAAGAATGAGGGCATCTCTGATGCCCTGGTGTGGAACACCTCGTCCTGGGTGCAGATGCAGTGTAGATGGAGGAATTGGGAGTAGGGGATGGAGTCCTTGCAGGAAGCAGGGTGGGAAGAAGTGTAGTCCAGATAGCTATACCCCGTGACTCTGCTCCCACTCCCCATCTCCTCACTGGGTAGACAGGTCTGTCCGTGTGGCCTTGAATGCTTGCACCGCTGCCTACAACTCAGGCCTGGCATCAGGAAACATGGACGTCTACAAGGCAGAGTCCTACCGACTGCGAAGGGCGGTGAAGGACGCAAAGAGAAGGTACAGGGACAAGATGGAGTTACAGATGGAGCAGCAGGACACCAGAAGCCTGTGGCAGGGGCTACGGTTTGTAACCAACTACCGAAGCACCCCTCCCACATCCGCATGTGCCGGCACCTCCCTAGCTGACGACCTGAACTCCTTTTACGCTCGTTTCGAGAGGGGCAACACCACTCCAGGTCTGCCGACTATCGACAATACCGCCAGCGGGCTGGCTACCGAAGCTGAAGGGAGGAATGTGCACCCATTCTCGCTGTCCGAGCACGACGTGAGGAGGGCACTGACACGGGTGAACACGAGAAAAGCTGCAGGCCCCGATGGCATCTCGGGGCGAGTACTCAAGTCCTGTGCTACGCAGCTAGCTCCAGTGCTCACTACATTATTCAACCTCTCCCTGGACAAGTCCGTGGTCCCTGCCTGCTTAAAAAAATCCATCATTGTACCGGTACCAAAAAATGCCTCCCCAGCCTGTCTGAATGACTACCGTCCGGTGGCCCTTACCTCGGTAGTCATGAAATGCTTTGAGAGGCTGGTGAAGAATCATATCTGCGCCTTCCTCCCTCGGAACATGGACCCATTGCAGTTCGCATACCGTCCGAACAGGTCCACGGACGATGCGGTCTCCCAGGTCTTGCACACCGCTCTCTCCCATCTGGACAGCCAGAAGGGGGGCTACGTGAGGATGCTGTTCATAGACTACAGTTCAGCCTTCAACACGATAGTCCCCACCAGACTGGCCGGGAAGCTAATGGAATTGGGGCTCAACACCTCCCTGTGTGCCTGGGTCCTGGACTTTCTCACCGCCAGGCCCCAGGTAGTCAAGATGGGAGGGAATACATCGGAGTCCCTCACCCTGAGCACAGGATCGCCCCAGGGTTGCGTCCTCAGCCCCCTATTGTACTCCCTGTACACACATGACTGTGTGGCTAGGTTCAGCTCCAATTCAATAATTAAGTTTGCTGATGACACTGTGGTGGTGGGCCTGATCTCAGACAATGATGAGAAGGCCTACCGGGAGGAGGTGGCTGATCTAGCACTCTGGTGCCAGGACAACAGCCTCCTCTTGAACATCAAAAAAACGAAGGAGCTGATCATGGACTTTAGGAGGGCACATCATCCGAGGACGTACACTCCATTGAGGATAAATGGGGATCCTGTGGATAGGGTGAACTGTTTTAAATATCTGGGAGTCCACATCTCTGAGGATATGACATGGGCATCACACGCCTCAGCACTCGTGAGTAAGGCAAGGCAGCGCCTTTACCACCTCAGGCAATTGAGGAAATTCAGAGTGTCTCCGAGGATCCTCCAGTGCTTCTACCCAGCGGCGGTGGAAAGCATCTTGTCCGGGAACATTACCATCTGGTTTGGGAATTGCTCTGCCAAGGACAAGAAGGCTCTGCAGAGAGTAGTGTGCGTTCGGCCGAATCATGGGAGACCCCTTCCACCCCTGCAACGGACTGTTCAAGCTGCTACGGTCAGGCAAACGCCTCCGTTGCCATGCGGCGAGAACAGAGAGGTTGAGAAGGAGTTTCTTCCCAGAGGCAATTCGGACTGTAAACGCCTATCTCACCAGGGACTAACTCTACAGAACGTTTTTCCTTCCACTATTTATTATGTAAAAGAATATGTGTGTTATGATTGTGTTTATAATTTGTTTGGTTGTTTTGTTGTTTGTCTTTTGCACAAAAGTCCGCGAGCATTGCCACTTTCATTTCACTGCACATCTCGTATGTGTATGTGACAAATAAACTTGACTTGACTTGACTTGACACTCGTAACAAGGGCAGAGTCCCCCTTGTCCTCACCTTCCACCCTACCAGCCGTCGCATACAACAAATAATCCTCCGACATTTTCGCCACCTCCAACGTGATCCCAGCACTTGCCACATCTTCCCATCTCCTCCCCTGTCGGCTTTTCGCAGAGATCCCTCCCTCCGTAACTCCCTGGTCAATTCGTCCCTTCCCACCCAAACCACCCCCTCTCCGGGCAGTTTCCCTTGCAACCGCAAGAAATGCTACACTTGTCGCTTTGACTCCATTCAAGGACCCAAGCAGTCTTTCCATGTGCGACAGAGGTTCACCTGCACCTCCTCCAACCTGATCTATTGCATCCGCTGCTCTAGATGTCAGCTGCTCTACATCGGTGAGACCAAGTGTAGGCTTGGCGATCGCTTCGCCGAACACTTCCACTCGGTTCGCAATAACCAACCTGATCTCCTGGTGGGTCAGCACTTCAACTCCCCCTCCCATTCCGAATCCGACCTTTCTGTCCTGGGCCTCCCCCATGGCCAGAGTGAGGACCATCGTAAATTGGAGGAGCAGCACCTCATATTTCGCTTGGGCAGTTTACACCCCAGCGGTATGAACACTGACTTCTCTAATTTCAGGTAGTCCTTACTTTCTCCACCCCATCTCAGCTCTCCCTCAGCCCTGTAGCTCCACATCTTCCTTACTTCCCCCCCCCCCCCCCCCCCCCCCCCCCCCCCCCCCCCCCCCCCCCCCCCCCCCCACATCAGTCTGAAGCAAAGATGCTATAGCAGAGCTATAGGATCTTTGGTCTGAAGAAGGGTCTCGACCCGAAACGTTGCCTATTTCCTTCGCTCCATAGATGCTGCCTCACCCGCTGAGTTTCTCCAGCAATTTTGTCTACTTTCTATATTGTTATAATCTTTACCCATTTATGATAGTGTGTATTGTTAACACAAGCTGCTAGTTTCTGAGATTTCTAGCAATATGACTCCCTACAACAAATGGGCAAAACAGACCGATTGCTTCTGTGTTCAAAAGAAACTACAACATGTCAGTGGCTCGTAGCTGAAGACATTCGATGCTCTCTGGACTGGTTAATCAAGTTTTACCCAGCTGAATTGACATTTGTCATTTGATCTGACAATTTATTCTCAATTAACAATGAAATCTATTAACCCTCAATTCACTCAGCTCTAACTACAAGCCTGTGTGTGTGCCTTCCGTGCAGGTTAAATCGTTGGTTCAGTCAAAATAGGGAAATGTAGATAAACTGGCCGTAATTTTCTACTGAGAGACATTCCAAAATGTGGCAAAAAGAATGCCATACTTTAACATGTTACAGCAGTGAAAACTTTAAACACAAAGGCATCAAAGACAAATGGCATGGCTTAGACACATGACCCAAAACACAACCTATCTATTTTCTCCAGATGCTAAAATATTAATCAGTTTTAAGATTATGCAGTTGTTATATTTTCTGCATCCTCCTCCACCATTGACCTTGCATTCCTTTAAGGCACAAATACAACAGATAAAGTAGTCCAGCTATAAGTTTAAAACATCTTATAAAGGCGCCAGAAAATGCAGTAAACTTGAGGATTAGGAGTGTTGCAGAATTATGCAGTCACCAAAGAATTAATTAAGGAAAGTCGAATGAGAGTAAACTAATAAGCAGCATTAAAGACTAAAAGCTGTAGTGGCCATTTGGCTTGTTTTGTGTGTCATTGATGATAGAAACATAGAAAATAGGTGCAGGAGTAGGCCATTCGGCCCTTCGAGCCTGCACCGCCATTCGATATGATGGCTGATCATACAACTCAGTATCCCATCCCTGCCTTCTCTCCATACCCCTTGATCCCTTAGCCACAAGGGCCACACCTAACTCCCTCTTAAATACAGGTATAGCCAATGAACTGGCCTCAACTACCTTCTGTGGCAGAGAATTCAACAGATTCACCACTCTCTGTGTAAAAAATGATTTTCTCATCTAGGTCCTAAAAGACTTCCCTCTTATCCTTAAACTGTGACCCCTAGTTCTGGACTCACCCAACATCGGGAATAATCTTCCTGCATCTAGCCTGTCCAACCCCTTAAGAATTTTGTAAGTTTCTATAAGATCCCCACTCAATCTTCTGAATTCCAGCGAGTACAAACCGAGTCTATCCAGTCTTTCTTCATATGAAAGTCCTGACATCCCAGGAATCAGTCTGGTGAACCTTCTCTGTACTCCCTCTATGGCAAGAATGTCTTTCCTCAGATTAGGAGACCAAAACTGTACGCAATACTCCAGGTGTGGTCTCACCAAGACCCTGTACAGCTGCAATAGAACCCCCCTGCTCTTATACTCAAATCCTTTTGCTATGATGGCATGTGTCTTTAAATGTTAGACTGCCTGTTATATTGTGGGTAGGATTCATGACATATTTTAGGGCAGAAGCTTAGTTTTCAGTTTTAATTTAGGACCAGCATGGGGAAGGTTTACCCTTCGATCATGCGAAGTGTAACGGAGTCACGAGGAGTTTTCTAACCTTTAATGCAATAAGCTGGAGTTCGATGAAGATTATAGTGTATTAGTCGCAGGAAGTTTGGATATACCTTATTGTTTTTCATCAACAATAAAGAATTTATTAATCAAAGGTCTGTGTTTTGAAGATGTATCTGTGAAGAAGCTCTGAAGGTCTTGGACGGAGAGCTCGCTTCCGTACAACGATATTCGCCTTAACCATGCAGTCCACTTAGCAGTGAGGGAGTAATCTCTTGAACGATATAAAATCTGCCGCTATAATTAAGTCAAAGGATACCTCCGACCAAGGGGGTGAATACCAGTCCCAGAGAGTGGGATAGAAGATTTGGCTAAGATCTCGGAAGGGGTTTTTGGCCAGAATACCGGTTCCAGCCGAGGAACTGAAGACAATACCTGTTCCAGCCGAGGAACTGAAGATAATAGATCTCGGCCAGAGAAGGCCTTGAGGTCTATCGACAGCGACAAGACTTATCTAAGGACATCATCACAGAAATTGTGAGTAAAATCGACTATTATTCTTTGTATTTTGAAGCTGAAAAGCTTTAATTTTAAAAGGCTTCTGTAAGAAGAGCCAGAAAGTGTTTTTCCCATCTGTCTGGAGAAAGGAGACGACTGACCTTGGATTGTTTGGAACGCTTGATAACACGTATTCCTTTCGAACTATCGTCAGCTTTAAGCCCATGGATGTTTGAGAGATGTTGTCTACAATATTAGTATATTATTATTTTAAGGAAAATGTTTTCAAAATGGCCACTCGATGGAGTTGCAGCAGAATTCAGAGATTACTTTGTTCGTTCAATTTAAAGACTTGGCGATCTGCCAAGACCTCTTTAAAATCATGGAGCCACAAGATGAAGACAGAGCCATGCCTGAGGAAAACTCGATATGGGAGCAAGTTAACGAGTCAATTGAAAGTTACAGGGAACTCATGTATCGTGAAGAAACAGATAATAAACATCCTGCCTGCTTGAAAGAAACCGAGAAGGAGAGAAACAAATTATGAAACCAGGTTACCAGATTAATTGAGAAACAGAAGAAATTAATGGAATCAGTACAGAACACGATCGAAGTGAAATCTAATATGAGCCAACTATGGAACCTCTGCAAAGAGTTGGAAAGAAACAGAATGTGCTGCTGTGTTCACAGCCGTCTTGGGAAGAACGCAGAAGACATACCCAGTGGTGGGAAGATAAGATGAAGATATTCAATGGTTTCATAGATGAGGCAGAGGAGTGGTTATTTGAAATTATACCACAACCTACGAGCTTAGTAGCTGGAAGTGCGAAGCAACAAGGTGCCAAGTCAAGTCAAGTCAAGTCAAGTCAAGTTTATTTGTCACATACACATACGAGATGTGCAGTGAAATGAAAGTGGCAATGCTCGCGGAACAACAAAACAACCAAACAAATTATAAACACAATCATAACACACATATTATTTTACATAATAAATAATAGAAGGAAAAACGTTCTGTACAGTTAGTCCCTGGTGAGAAAGGCGTTTACAGTCCGAATTGCCTCTGGGAAGAAACTCCTTCTCAACCTCTCCGTTCTCACTGCATGGCAACGGAGGCGTTTGCCTGACCGTAGCGGCTGGAACAGTCTGTTGCAGGGGTGGAAGAGGTCTCTCATGATTTTGTTTGCTCTGGAGTTGCACCTCCTGTTGTATAGTTCCTGCAGGGGGGTGAGTGAAGTTCCCATAGTGCGTTCGGCCGAACGCACTACTCTCTGCAGAGCCTTCTTGTCCTTGGCAGAGCAATTCCCGAACCAGATGGTAATGTTCCCGGACAAGATGCCAGAATGGAAGATGAAATTACACCACGAGATAATATCGCGAAAGTATCTCCACGAGGATCAAGACATAAATCTGGTTCTACAGCCAGTTTGGTATCAAGGGCATCTGCTCGATTGAAGCTGATCTAGCCGCTCTCTTAATAGAAGCGGATGCCTTGAAGATGAAACATGATATTGAGCGACATTGAGATGAGACAATGGAACGATCAGAGGAAAGAAGAGATGGGACACCTAGAAGAACGGATAAAGGAGCTGAGGTGACGAAAGGAACAACTGAAACTAGACACAAAAATGGTGGTGCCCAAATCTAAGATGGAGATATTGGAAAGAAAGGGTTCAAGATGCAGCTCTAGATCATCGAAGACGATGAGCTCCAGACCAGGAGAAAAAACTACTCCAATTGAATTAGCAGTTGGATCAATTCCACAATTGAGGTCCACCGGATTTCTTGGTTTTGAAAACCCTTTGGAACAGAGTAAGATGGGTAAAACTTCATCTCAGCAAATGAGTACTAGATCGAAACAAACTACTATTGGAGCGTCTGCGGATGCTCGGGACAAACCAATATTGGACCACGCTTTTCCGAGGCCTGGTGCACAGGCTCGAGCAAGCCAATTTGAATCACAGAGGCCTGTTCATCAACAGGTGGAGCCAAGCCAAGGTTATCAGGATGGATTATTGGCATTGGTGAAAAGGCAAACTGAATTCAACCAGATCATAACTCAACAAAATACCTCTCTCATTCTACCACCAGCAGAAATCCCTACGTATGATGGAGATCCTTTGCGGTATGAAGCCTTCGTAAGGACATTAGAAGAAGTATTAGAAACGAAAGTTACGGATGAAAAGGAGCGCTTACGATTTCTGATGAAGTACACAAGCGGAGATGTTCAGTTACTTGTAGAAAGTTGTCAAATTGAGACAGGCAGCCATGGCTATAAAAAGGCGAGAAGATTACTTAAAGACCATTTTTGCAATGAACAGAGGATTGCTAACACATCCATGGAGAAGGCCCATGCTTGGAAAGAAATCAAGCCGGAAGATGGGAAGGCATTGAGTAAATATGCAATATTTCTGAGAAGTTGTTGCAGCTCGATGAGAAATCTCGGCCACTTGGAGGAAATTAATCTTGCGAGTAATACTCGAATCATCATTAGCAAGTTAGCAAGTTGCCCAGAAGCTTTTCTGTGTAACCTTCGAGAGAAAAGTGGAGATATGAAGCAGGCGGAATAATGGAAGAAAGGAACCAAGTAGCCAGGCTACCAGACCTGGAGAAATTCTTAGAAAGGGAAGTACGGTACATGTTAGAGCCACACTACGGGACTATTCAAGATTATAAACCAATTGCAACTAACAAAGGTTCTACCTTTACCAAAACTGAAGAAATATCAGAACCTACGAGAAGTAGTTTTGCTATCACAACCAGACCTGTGGAAAAGACTGATAGAATGAAAGGAAATGTATCTATTAGCAAGCAAATAATGTTTTGTTTGTTATGTGATGAAGTTGGTCACACCATAAGATGGCGTCGAAGATTCAAGATGAAAGAATATGAAGAAAAGATGGACTTCTTGAAAGAGAAGGAAATCTGTTTTGGATGTTTGAAAAAAGGACATATGGTGAAAGACTGTAAGAGTCCTATGATTTGTTATAAGTGCTGGCAATATCATCCTGAAGCACTTCACACTGAAGAAGAGCTACCAGAGTATTGGGAAGAAGAAGAACTGGAACAAATAGACAAAGAGCTATCAGAGTAAATAGAAGAAGATGCACTGAAGCAAACGGAACAGAAGAAGAAGCCACTACTAGAGATGCTATCACCTCGCCTCAAGTAACTGCTCATATTGGGGCCGGGGTTGAAGCTTGTAATTTTTCCATCTTACCAGTACAGGTAAGGAATAGCAAGACGAATACAATGTTGCAAACATATGCTTTTCTGGATCACGGAAGTTCGACTACCTTTTGCATAGAAAACCTGACGAGAAGGCTGGACATTATAGAAGAGACTAAGATTCGATTACATAGAAACATAGAAAATAGGTGCAGGAGTAGGCCATTCAATATGATCATGGCTGATCATCCAACTCAGTACCATGACTAAAGATAAAGAGAGCAGGAGTATTCAATTACAAATATGGAGATATCCAGTTTGGATGAAGATAGTTTTATACCAATATCTGAAGTGTTAACACATGGAATCATGCATGTTGATCGTCAAAATATACCAAGACATGAAAACCTGATAGAATGGCCTTACCTGAAGGATGTCAAGATATCTGAAATAAATTCTAGTGTTGATCTACTTATCGGAATGAATGTTTTGAAGGCATTGGAACCTATACAGATTGTTCAGCGCCAAGTAGATGGACCGTATGCTACAAAAACCCGACTTGGATAGGTTATTTATGGCTCCTTGAAAAGGAACAACGAAAACGGGTATCAGAAGAACTATCTTACCATTGCTGTTAATCAAATATCTACTGATAAATTAGAAAAGCCGGCGATGAAGCCATACAATCATGACTTCAAGGAAAGTAACAGCAAGGAATCTGAAGAGATATCGAACGAACAGTTGAAGTTCATGGATAGTATGAACTACTCAGTAAAGATTGACGGACACTATTGTCTGGACTTACCTTTCAAACAAGAAAGTGTTAATCTGCTGAATAATTGTCGTAAGGCAGAGCAAAGCCACCAGAATTTGAAACGCAAGTTTGGCGAGAATACAAAATTTCATGAAGTAAGAATCTCTTTGAAGAATAATTTCGACAAGGATGATTACTTAAAATCCTTGTCTACTGAGCAGGAAGCAATTCTACCAGTAGAACATCTGACTTCCCGTGGCAATAAGGGAGATTTTACACTTTCCAAGTGGATCAGTGACAATTGTGAAACAATTCCACTAGATAATAGAGACAAAGAAACCAGAGAGTTGGATTTGGACCGAGACAATCTGCCAATGGAAAGAGCATTGGTAGTTACTAATGTTATACAACTGAAATATGTTGTCACAGAAGAAAATCCTGCGGATGAGGTTTCCAGAGAACTGACAACGAACCGTTTCTTAAGCGATAAGAGATGGATCAATGAACTAAAATCTCTCTGTAAGCCAGACAGAGAATGGCCAAAGCTTGAGCTGGGATTTGAAATCTCTGCTAATGATCCGGAAATTAAATCAAACCTAACGGTGAACTTTATTAGTAAAAATCCTGTTATTCTTTTGAAGGATTTTCACACTTCAACATTGCTGTTACAACACATCCATGAGTTGATCGGACATGGGGGAAGATGTTTCATGCTATCAAAGCTTTGGACTTATGTTTTGGACTATGGGTATCATGCCTGATTTTAAGGGTTTGGTGCACATGTTATGACTTTAAACTAAAACCAGTGTTTTAATAAGATTAATAATCAAGTTATGCTTGCTTCTACAAGGCAAAAGTGAAGATGGAAGAGTCGATGAAGAATTCTGATTGCGGATATATAGTGCATGCTATTTTTTTCTCTCGTTAGTATAGTGGTTAGTATCCCCGCCTGTCACGCAGGAGACCGGGGTTCAATTCCCTGACTTTTTGTTTTTGATATATGTTAAGCCTTCATGGCTAATTTTTTTATGTTTATTAATAATTGCCTCGTTATATACTCTGAACAATCAGGGGCCGGTATGTGGTGGACATTTGGCTTATTTTGTGTGTCTTTGATGATGGCATATGTCTTTAAATTTTAGACTGACCGTTATATTGTGGGTGGGATTTATGACTATTTTAGGGCATGTTTGGAGCTACTTTTCTTGAGCAGAAGCTTAGTTTTCAGTTTTAGTTTAGGACCAGCATGGGGAAGGTTTACTCTTCGATCATGCGAAGTGTAACGGAAACACGAGAAGTTTTCTAACGTTTAATACAATAAGCTAGATTTCGATGAAGATTAGAGTGTACGTCGGAAGAAGTTTGGGTGTACCTTATTGATTTTCATCAACGATAAAGAATTTATTAATCAAAGGACTGTGTTTTGAAGAATTATCTGTGAATATGCTCTGAAGGTCTCGAACGGAGAGCTCGCATGCATACAATGACATTCCCCTTAACCATGCAATCCACTTAGTGGCTAGAGGGAGTAATCTCTTGAACGATATAAAAATCTGCTGCTACGAAAGCAGCGTTAAAAAAGACTAGTCAGAGCAAATCTGGGATCCTTACAAAGACAGAAGAATGTATGATGGGGAAATTAAGAAATAATGGACAAATTAAACAAACATTTCTGCCCTCAAAGATGATCCTACAAAAAAAGACTTCCAAATTATTGACAACCAAGGTCCAGTGCAAATGAGGGGGAAAAAAGTTAAGAAATTATGAACAGAAAAACATATAACTCTCAAAGTCCTCTTGATCTACACCCCTCTGTCTCCTTTTCATCTTTAACCTTTGTCACTTATTCAACCCAGTCTGCTTATCATTTCCTGCCTGCATCCATCCACCTATCGTAAAACATTTTCTGTCCATTCTGTCCACAGACGCTATCTGGCCTGCTAAGTTCCTCCTACGCTTTGTGTTGTACGATAAGGAGACAAGGACTGCAGTGGCTTATGCAAAATGCAACAGCATCCCAGGACTTCCTGAAGGGTAAGTGAATCATGAATACAAACTTTGCCTACGATCCCCACAAGCCATAAATGAACACAGAAACATGGTTAAGTGCATCACCATGCATTGATGATGAAGTCTGTGTAACAAAGTGTTTGTTATTTTCTGCATTTGAAGTTTCTGTCCTCGTCAAAGAACATGGTACTTTTATTCTGCTGCCCAATCGCGGGAGCATCAATGTTTGTGATTCTGTGGATACAAGGAACTGCGGACGCCAGTTTAAAAAAAAAGACAACGTCCTGGGGTAACTCAGCAGGTTAGGCGGCAACTACGGAGAACACGGATAGGCGATGTTTCTTCAGACCGGCGCTGAAACGTCACCTATCCATGTTCTCAAGAAATGTTGCCTAGCCCACGGAGTTACTCCAGCATTTTGTGTCCTTTTGAATAGTTCCTGTTGTCTGTGGCGACTATGAATGGGAAGGTGCTGATTAAGCTGTGTTTTAAAGATCGTTAGTATGAAATGTGGGGCAACTTTTCTGAGAATTAGCACAGTCCCATTCATACAGGTCACACAATGGATCATTGTGGGCTCCAACTTTCCTGATCATCGTTGTTTTTTGTATTTCTTTTTATTCATTTGTTCTATTTACCTCCTTTTACTCTAATTTACCTCTCCCCGGACTCTCAGTCTGAAGAAGGGTCTCGACCCGAAACGTCACCTAATACTTTTCAACAGAGATACTTATTGAAATCATATTCTATGTCGCTCTCCAGGGAGATGCTAACTGCATTTCGTTGTCTCTGTACTGTACACTGACAATGACAATTAAAGTTGAATCTGAATCTGAATACTGACTGACCCGCTGAGTTACTCCAGCACTTTGTGTCTATCTTCAGTGTAAAACAGCACCTGCACTTCCTTCCTAACCCACTCATGGGCTTGTCGGTGAACCTGAATCATTTTCAAGCCCTGTGGGTTTTTTTTCTTCACCTGACGGGTCTGATGATCCTTTACAGACTCTGCCGAACTTGCATCATTCTGTTAATGAATGTGAGATACTTTCAAGCTGGCGGCGTGAGCTGAGATTGAACCGGAGAGGTGTAGGGGAAGGGACGGGAGGTAATGGTGTGGTTCACACACACACACACACACACACACACACACACACACACACAGACACACACAGACACTCACACACACACACACATACATACACACACACACACACACACACACACACACACACACACACACACATACAGACACACACACATACAGACACACACACACACACACACACACACACATACAGACACACACACACACACACACACAGACACACACACACACACACACACACACACACACACACACACACACACACACACACACACATACAGACACACACACACACACACACACAAACTCGCACACAGTCACAGAAACACACACACACAGACACACACACACACACCCACACACACACACACACACACACGCCCGGGGGGACCCGTCAGCCTGCCCTGGGGGAGGGAGGGGAGAGAGGTGGTGGCGCCAGGTTGCCCTGGGGAGGACGAGGCGCCACCGTCCCCTACACCGGCTCCAGCAGGCAGCTGTCGGCAGCCGGCATTCCGGCCGCGGGCTCAATGACAGCCGCACATTGACAGCTGCCAGCCAGGATCGGCCGCTCCAGGGAACAGCACGTCGTCCTCGGCCCGGGCGGCGGCGGGTGAGTGAGTGGGGGGGCCGGCCGGCCGGCGGGTGGGTCAGTGGGTCCCCGCTGTCCTTCACTTACCTTTCCTCGGCTGCAGCGACATCTTGCACCAACCGCCGCCGCCCCCCCTCCCTCCCGCCCACACACGTGACCCGCGCGGCCATGGTGACGTCAGCACTCCCCTCCCCCGACGCCGCCACCTGCACCCTCCCATCGCCCCCGCGCTGAGTGTAGTCGCAACCGCCGGCAGGGCAGACGGAGCGGCCAGCGGATCCGACCAATCGACAGGTGGGGGTGAGGCGCGAGGAGAGGAGGGGCGCGTGAGCGGGGCTTTGTGGCGGGCGGGTGGATGCGCGCGCGCGCTCAGTGCAGTCAGTCAGTGAGGGGGTGAGTGACGGAGGGCGGGAGCGGGACGGCGATGTCCCTGGTGCTGAGGTAAATGTGGGGAGAATGTATGTGTCCCTGGTGCTGAAATGGAATGTGGTGGTTTGGGGGGGGGGGGGGGGGGGGGGGGGGGGTGTATGTGAGGGGTTTATGCCCTTGGTTCTGAGGTAAATGGCGTTGGCCCCGGTGTTGAGGTAAATTTGGGGGGGACGGGCATGTCCTTGATTTTGGGAACGGGAGGGGGTGGGGATGTGTCCCCAGCATTGAGACAGTGTGGCTGGCAGCAGGCACCAAGCACTGGGAATGGAGGCAGTGGACAGGCTGTGCGCTCCTGTGACTATGGACCTGAACTGGAGGGTGGGGGGGGGGGAGGGAGGAGGGGGGGGGGGGGGGGGGTGGGAGAGGGGGATGGGGGGGGGGGGTGGGGTGGGGATGGGAGAGGGGGGGGGGGTGGAAAGGGGGGGGTGGAGGGAGGGGGGGGGGGTGTGTGGAAAGGGGGGGAAGATGGATGGATGGGTGGGTGGCTCTTGGCCAGGCCATGGTTCAACCGGCATAGCCAGTGGTGCTGGGGAGTGGGGGAACGGACAAAGTGCCTGTGAAGGACTGAGACGATGCCGGCCACCAGGCAATCACCATGTGTGGGATGGAGGATGGACAAATATGGCCGAATGGCCTAATTCAGCTCCTTACCCTTATGACCATATGGCTCTAATGACAGACACAAAAAGCTGGAGTAACTCAGCGGGACTGGCAGCATCTCTGGATAGAAGCAATGGGTGACGTTTTGGGTCAAGACCCTCCTTCAGACCCGAAATGTCACCCATTCCTTCTCTCCAGAGATGCTGCCTGTCCTGGGTTACTCCAGCTTTTTTTGTCTATCTTACTTGGTTTCAACCAGCATCTGCAGTTCCTTCCTACACATGGCTCTAATGATGACAGGTTCTCTCTCTACAGGTGCTGCCTGACCAGCTGCATGTTTCCAGTGTTATCCTTCACTTCACTTTTTCAGCAACTGTTGGGTTCTGTCACACCAGTACTGATTTTCTCCTAATTTCTCTCTTCCCACTTGTCTCCTGACAATAACTAGTTAGAGGACAAGTCCTCTTGTCAGCTGTCCTGCCTATTATCTGTTCAATGCATATGTCTTGATTTCCACCCTTGTTCTCTCAACATTATTGCCTCCTCAGTGACTTGAAACATCTTTGTTTTCTGGATTAGTTTAGTTTAAAGATACAGCACTGAAACTGGCACTTTGCCCAGCGAGTCCACGCCAACCAAAGCGCACCCAGTCACACTAGTTCTATGTTATCCCACTTTCGCGTCCTCTTCCCTACACTCGAGATGATTTTCAGAGGCCAATTAACCTTCAAACCCGCACATTTTTGAGATGTGGTGGAGGAAACCCACACGGTCACATGGAGAACCTTAAAACCCCACATGGACAATATATGAGGTTAAGATTGAATCTAAATCACTGGCACTTAGTTAGCAGCTCTACTAGCTGCGCTACTATACCACACAGGTTTACTACCTGAAATATTGGAGTCAATGTTTTTCTCCATAGATGTTGTCTGACTTTCTGAATATGTTCAATACTTATTTCAGATTTTTTAACTTTGCAATTCTTTACTAGCCAGTGATGGTTGCAACCTGATTATTAATAAATTCAAAGTGCTACGGATATGAAGGTCGGGTAATGTTTGAGAAACATAGAAATTAGTGTGCAGGAGTAGGCCATTCGGCCCTTCGAGCCTGCACCGCCATTCAATATGATCATGGCTGATCATCCAACTCAGTATCCCGTACCTGCCTTCTCTCCATACCCTCTGATCTGTCCCTTGGCCACAAGGGCCACATCTAACTCCCTCTTAAATATAGCCAATGAACTGGCCTCAACTACCCTGGTGCATGCAGAGAGTTCCAGAGATTCACCACTCTCTGTGTGAAAAAAAAAATCTCCTCTCTTGGTTCTAAAGGATTTCCCCCTTATCCTTAAGCTGTGACCCCTTGTCCTGGACTTCCCCAACATCGGGAACAATCTTCCTGCATCTAGCCTGTCCAACCCCTTAAGAATTCTGTAAGTTTCTATAAGATCCCCTCTCAATCTCCTAAATTCTAGAGAGTATAAACCAAGTCTATCCAGTCTTTCTTCATAAGACAGTCCTGACATCCCAGGAATCAGTCTGGTGAACCTTCTCTGCACTCCCTCTATGGCAATAATGTCCTTCCTCAGATTTGGAGACCAAAACTGCACGCAATACTCGAGGTGTGGTCTCACCAAGACCCTGTACAACTGCAGTAGAACCTCCCTGCTCCTATACTCAAATCCTCTTGCTATGAAAGCCAACATACCATTTGCTTTCTTTACTGCCTGCTGCACCTGCATGCCTACCTTCAATGACTGGTGTACCATGACACCCAGGTCTCGCTGTATCTCTCCCTTTCCCAATCGGCCACCATTTAGATAATAATCTGCTTTCCCGGAAGAAATTGAATGGTGGAGTGGGCTGGGAGGCACCTCCTGCTCCTATTTTCCATCTTAACTAGTTTTCAGTTCCATTAATTTGTTTGAATCATGACTACTTTTAGGACTCTGAAATGTACTTTAGTGGAAATAAAGATCCTATTTGAGGTCTGTCTTTGGTCAGGTGGAAGGCATCAGGTTAAAGACACAAAAGGAAGAATGCACGGTGCAAGTGTGATTAAAGGATTGGTGAATGCAAAAGGTTAGACTTGAGAAGCAATGATTAGATTACCAGGAGAAAAAAAATCTGTTCTGTAGGTTTGATGATTATGAAACATTTTATATAATGTCTACATTTTAAAACTAAGATTTAACAATGAAAGAATGAAAAGCAATGAACTATTGAATATAATTTCAAACATAATTTCTCCTTGTCATGTGTGCCTGTTTGGATGTGGTTGGTCACATGATTGACCACATGTTCCTGATTCATCAAGTAATTGAGTCAAACGCCTGTTTTCTGTGCCGTGTAACTTTGTTATACTGACAGTGATTTATTTTTGATGTAATTCTTGCACTGTGGCTTCTGATGAGCTGGGAAAAGGATGATATATTTCTGTCCCTCCTATATTCTACAGTTTGAAAGCACGCCATGTGTGCTGATGACCCCCAATTCTAGCATAATATGACATCCACTTTCTTTAATTTAAGATGCTTGCTTCATTTATTCTGGGATGTAATGACACTGGAGCAGCTGAATGCCTGAGATTCCCTTCAGACATACCCAGCTCAATTTGGCCCACTGATGCTTCTGTTAATTTTTTTCTCTCCCTCAAACATTAGGACCATGCTTGTTCCTGCTTCATCTGGCATGCAACTAACGTGAGCCTGTGTGTTAGTTGTCTAGCTTTTATGTCAATGTATTGTTTTGTTGTAAGGGTTGTACATTAGCATGCCAAGTTTTACTCATTCAAGTTTTCAATTCCAAGTAAGATCTTTACAAACGAGCAAATCTGACTAAGGAGAACAAGGATACTGACTAATGGGCAGCACATTGGGGTTCATGAGGCTCATTGTTCAATGAATTGTTCTCTTAGTTTTGTATTCTGATAATGTAGTGAAGTAAAAGTACAAATGGTTAGTGTGGCTACAGCAACTTGTGTTTAGAAAACCCTTCTCATGTAGTAAAACTTCCCATGGTACTTAAAATCTTTCTCAATGGGACAAGAATCTATAAGGGCAGATAACAATAATGATGGTCAAAGACTCTAAATCCTGGATCTCCCTGTCCAACAGCACTGGCAGTATATCATCATATCATGGAAAAAAATGTGATGGCTATTTCATTCCTGGTTAACGATTAGTCCAAAGCAATGTTGGGGATTGTATGTGGTGTTTGTGCAACACAATTGATTACTTTATTGCAGCTATTCTATATATTCTTGGTGACTATTATTATTTGCCATTGCGGGTAATATGGCTGTCAATGTCATGTGGATCATGCCCACACAATTTATTTTCCATGTATCTGTTTGAATTATTTTTTTCTACACCTTATAGTAATACACTGCAAGTCATTGTTTTATTGTGTCTCATTTGCATGTGTCAGCAAGCTACTAAGCATTTTTTTTTTTAACTAAAAACATTGTAACCTTTAAAATAAATCTC
Source organism: Leucoraja erinaceus (assembly GCF_028641065.1). NCBI lineage: Eukaryota > Metazoa > Chordata > Chondrichthyes > Rajiformes > Rajidae > Leucoraja > Leucoraja erinaceus. The sequence goes on along the minus strand of NC_073400.1, from coordinate 33,051,410 downwards.
GGCTGCAACAGTATGCAGACTAAGTCACTTTGAAAAAACGATGTTTGTGAAAAAAGAACATTGGTAATTTCGATCAAAAAAAAATTAGTGTAATCTTTGACTGAATTTAACATTTTTTCTTCCAGAGTAAAATGCTGCGTTTGCAATGTAAAGCAAAGAATGGAACCCATCTGATGCGAGGGCTGACTTCGACATCTAGTGTCCAAGAGTTGAAAGATAAGGTGGAAGAACTAACTGGAGTTCCATCTGCTCTGCAAAAAATTCTGGTGGGATTTCCTCCAACCTCCCTAGATCTCCGTAATGGAGACCTAGCTCTCAAAGATTGTGCAATCAAATCCGGTAAGTATATTAAAGGCCTTGTATAGATAGGAAATATGAAGAGTACGCACTGCTTTATGTTATTGAGAGCAAGAGGCAAGAGAAAGTCAGTCAAAACTGAATGGAGATGTTCACAAAATCGATTAGCCAATCTGCATTGATACATTAGAGGCCGAGATGTGAGCACTGAATGCAGTACACTGTATTGGAAGAAGTGCAAGTGAACTGCTGCTTCATCTGGGCAATGATTGGGTCTCTGGATGATGGGGAGAAAGAGGACAGGTGTTGGTTCTCCATTGTTTGCGTGGGGAGAACCAAGCTTAATATTAGTGCATCTCCCAGTCAGCAAGTTTCATGACAACGTTGGAGTTTATCCTTGGTCAACACATTTAGTGTGTAAAGTTCTGAAATGTTTTGATTAAAGTTTTTTTCACTCCTGTGAAAGAACACATGGGGGTTTGGGTAAGGTGAGTGGCGGGGGGGGGGGTAAGGGGGGGGGAAGGATCAGCCCATATTTGATACCTCTTTATCCAAAGTGTAGTGAGCACGAATGTAATACTCTACCATAGAGTGGCTGAGTTGAATAGTGTGGAAATATTTAGGCACAAACTAGGGAAAGGCATGGGAATGGAATGTAGGTTTATACTGGTGGGATTAAATGAGCAAGAGTCTAAAGTAAAGAATGCATACTGGCTTAGACAACGGTGTGAAAGGTCTGTTTCTTTGTGTATTCCTTGTAATTTTATTGATGACCATTATTAACCTAATTATGAAGTAAGCAAGTAGGTTATATTAATTATTTTTTCCAGGTGATACTTTAATTGTGGAAGAGGAAAGAGATGTAATGAAAGCTAAAGCCTCCATCTCAAAGCTTGGTGCTGAAAGTTCAGATAAGAATGCTTTCTCACAACTGACTCGACACGTTGTCCCTGCAGATAATTCATGTCTGTTCACAAGTGTTCACTACGTGGTGGAAGGTGGTGTTTGTGAGCCAACCTGCGCCCCAGAAATGCGAAACCTGATAGCTCAGATTGTGGCCAGTGACCCCGAGTCGTACACAGAAGCAGTACTGGGAAAAAGTAATTCGGACTACTGCAATTGGATTTGCCAGAATGACACATGGGGAGGGGCCATTGAAATCTCCATTCTATCCAAGTTTTACCGATGTGAGATCTGTGTGGTAGATGCGCAGACAGTGCGGATAGACAGGTTTGGAGAGGATGTAAGCTACACAAAGCGTGTGCTTCTGATTTATGATGGAATCCACTATGACCCAATAGAACGACAATTTCAAGATCCTGAGAGCCCACCACAAACCATCTTCTCAACAGCTGATGATGTTGTACTTGCAGAAGCACTGGAGTTGGGAGATGAAGCTCGAAGAAAACGGCAATTTACTGATCTGAACAGGTTCACACTGCGTTGCATAGTCTGCCAAAAGGGCTTGGTGGGTCAGATAGAAGCAAGAGAGCATGCTAAGGAGACGGGACACACTAACTTTGGAGAGGTGTGATGTTCTGAATATTATTATCTACCTCACTTTCCTGGAATGCACTGGAATAATGAATCTCCTTCGGAATGAATTTGAATTCTATGGATTTTTTAAACACTGGGTTGATTAAAACCTGAGCTGATCAAATTGCTAGTTTGCAAAGGTTAGTCTTCATTCTTGAACATCTGTTTACATATTAGGAACTTATTGAGACTACTAATTCTAAACTATTATAACTACTATTATAAGCCTTTTATTAAATATATTAACAAAATACTGCTCAGTTTTAACATCCATTAAGATTACTTAAACAACAAAGACATTTAGCTGCCTGAAGATTATCAACTGTAAGTGGTTTCTTCAAATTTTGATTGTGGCTGAACACATCTGTAAGAGTGAACCATGACTGGAAAATCTGAAAAGCAACTAGCGGAAACCCTTTGGAAAAGGTTGCATTGGTATTAATTTTGGAAGATTCTTACAATTCATCATACCATCCTTCCGTGGAAGATGGGGGCTGCCTTTTTGTATGATTCAACAACCATTTTGTGGTCTGCTATGGAAATTGCTACACATCCTGAAGTACTGCCTTTGTCCCTAGCTTGTGTAGAAGTTCTTGCAATCTTTTTTAAGTCATTGTTCAGCTCAGTAATGGTTATTGCACTGTTGCCCAGTTGCCTGCTTTCACAGCCAAAGGGTTGTTTTGTTGAACAGCCCAAGACACTAAGTCCAGGAATCTCTACCCTTGATAGGTATTGTAATGGCATTGTATTTCTGACACTATGATACTGGACTGGACTGAATTATACACAACCACAGTAGTACACAACAGATCACATGGAATGCTTACCACATTAAAAAACATTATAGAGTCAGACTGTTACTTGAAGATTAATGCTGAAAGATTTAGTTACAAATAATGTGAGTGTAGATGCTGGAATCTGCAGCAAAATACAAATTTCTGGAGAAACTCAGCGAGTCAAGAAATATGTGTGAGTGAGAGATTGTCAATGTTTTGGGTCACAATTCTGCATCGGGGATGGTCGATGCAGAATGTCATAAATTCCTCATACGCTGCAGATGTGCTCCAACTGCTAAGTTTCATCACTTTTTTTGCTCCTTTTTGCATTAGATGTTTGTATAGATGCATAGAAGTAGCACTGTATTGATGGTATAAATATTTAGAAAATACCAAGATTGTATCAGTCCCGATGCAGTTAATATAATTAATATCTGAGGAAATAGTCTTTCATTGATTTCCTGATGTGAAGTTTCTTTGTAGATTCCTACATGACCCACATGGATTTTTATTTTCTTTAATTCAGTTAAGCTGTCAGAAATGTCGGTCAAAAGGCAGTTCTATGTGTGTCCGTCTCCAGTGGTTTCCCAACATGGAGCTTTCAATTAATTATATGATTGTGCCTCTTACCATTAACTCAATAGGATGCATAAGAATTGATGGTTTTTCAATCTAACAATTAACATGTGCATCCTAATTCAATAACAACATTTAATTCCAGCCTGCGCCTTATAAACTGATCCCTGTTTTAAAGATTACTGTGGAAAAAATGTTTTGCATCTATTCACAATTGTGCCGGAATTGGGGCCATTTTGGGCATTAGTCACCCTTGAAAGCACTTTTCTTTAAAAATAATTTAATTAATGATTAATTGAATAATTGTTTGCTTTAGTCACAAACATTTTTTTATAGTAGGCATGCTTCCATCAGAAAGATACATCAGTGTATAAATGTTTTAGATTTTATTATCTTTACGTTAACTATTTTTAATGACCAAATAGATTGGATGTGAAGGCTCATTTAACAAATATTATTTCTGGCAACTTGAAATCATAGCATGTCCAGTATACAATAGATGATGGCTTTTAGTTATTGTGTGCAACCATTACTCATATTACTAATTGAATGTTTTAAGTAAAAACCTGTTACAAATTACAATCTAAATATTTGGGTATGCCAAGTGTACTTTGGGCATAAATAACTTCCACAAAACAACGTTGAAAACACAACCCACATTAGAAAGCAGAGTTGCTTGCGTGGATTCAGAACGAATGGAATACATTTTGATCCAAAAGCACCTAGTTCTCCATCTTCATTCTTTGCCTTTGGTACAGTTTGATTACTGCCACAAATCAACCAATTTATACAGCATCTCAGAAACACATGCTGTTTGTTGCTGTGCCTCAAATGCTTCCTCCATTGTAGCAGTAACATTTTTATTTCGAGCAAACGGGCCTCTCAAATATTTTCGGTGGGTCCATGTAAATTCACAACTGAGAAATTAGTCCCATTTACCTCTCCCATTGAAACCAAAACTAATGTCAAATCTTCACGAAATGATGGAATTGCAATCTCATTTACATGATAAATGTTCATATTCTCAAGACCCGCGAGCATTTTTTTGTATTGCTAATCTCTCCTTTTCATTTTCAATAAACTTGCATGTCAGCATCCATATCCCTCTGGGAAAGAGGATTCCTCTTTGCTATGCCTTTGGCAAATAGCTGCACTACTGCTAACTGCCTGCAAGTGGCATTCAAACTCAGATACAAAAATCCATTGTTTATGCACCATCAATATATTTCATGGCACCATCATACCATCCAAGATCACATGTTTCCACATTGTTCATGTCTGTTGTTGGATTTAAAACATAATTTTAGCACCTATATTCATTTTTATTCAGCTTTTTGGGATAAACTAGTGATGTTACATTGCATTTATTACTTTAAATCAGTCTTCTTCTTGCGGATGGCCCAAAGTTGTAGGACAACTTGTTCTATTTGATCCTATTTGATCATGCACACCAGGTTGATTGCATTAGTCGAAACAGGGCGGACCACGTGGAGGTCTAGGGCTCTGAAATTTACTTTTGGGGAAAAATAGAAAACGGGAGCAGGTGGGTTCTCCCAACCTACTCCCGCCATTCAACGTGATCTTCCTAATCATCCAAATTCAGATCCCTGAACCTGTTTTCTTCCCTTATCCCTTGATTTCTCCAGCTATTAATATTCCTCCTTGAATATATTTTATGATTTGGCCTCAGCTGCCTTCCATGGTGGAAAATTCCACAGGTTCATCGCTATGTGGGTAAATAACTTTTTCCTCATCTCAGTATTTCATGACCTACCCCTTATCCACAATCAGTGACTCCCATCCAAGTTTCCTGCATCTTATCTCTCCAGATGGGCTACAATAGGTTTTGATGAGCTCTCCTCTCATTCCTCTAAACTCTAGCTAGTATATGCCTAATTGATTCAATTACTCTTAATACATTAAGTAATAATGTGATAGTAGTGCAGTTTTTGACTGGATAGTCTTAGTCTCAGTCTTAAGACGGGTGACGCAAATGTCAACTGTGTCCGATTGCCTCCACAGAAGCTGCCCGACCCAAGTTCCTCCAGCGATTTGTTGCCAAAGTAATCTGGGCTAAATATGACATCTACACGGGCCAGATAAAAAAAACATTTGGTTTTCAATAGTTTCTCATTTGAAGATAACTGATATTTTATATGGGTCAAAATTGTTGTCGACTTGGGTTTAGTACTCTTCATCCTGCAGAGAACACATTATGTTCAGCTTAACTACTGACAGCTAGATAGGTACTGCAGGGCTCACATCAAGTCAATTCTCCCACTTGTAGTTAAATGTGTACACGGACTATAACCAAAGAACCAAAATGTGGGCTAATATTGGTTGTGAATTCTGTGTTTCATAGCCACTGAAGGGTATTTGGATCTTCAGCACACATGCTTCACTGTTCACTTCATCTTGAACTTCATATTTAGTAGAAGCATAATCTGAGTATTTATTTGCTTTATGCCAGAATTCTGATTTTAAATGTACTGATTTCCTGAGAGATTAGTCATGGAAATATTTGACATCAAAACACCATAAGCTACACATATCCAATGTTTACAGCCTCTCTTACTGGAAGATTCAATGCCAACAGATCCATTGTAAACACAAGAGCATGATATTAATTCAAAAGGGAATTGGAGAAGCACTTAAGGCAAAATAATTTGCAAATCTTCAGGGAAAGAATGGCAGAATTGTTTCGACAAAGAGCCAGCACGACTCTACAATGCGCCAGGATTGAGGTACTGAATAGGCACTTTCTGTGGTATGACAGGTCTATAAATTTATGAAAGGGTAATAGAAAGCAACAATCAGAAAAGGTGACAAGCTTTTAGAACATTGACAGAGGTGAGCAATGTCGTGCAAAAACACAAAGTGAAATAGCTCATGGTGCACATGTACTGAAACCAGAAAAGTTAGTTTTGACATTTCAGAGAAATACTTTGTTATATAAATTAACATATTGCAATACATTCACGATAAATATTTAAAAATAAGCTTCAATAACCTATCATTAACTAAGATATCAGTCCTGCATTCATGTAAAAAGTGTAGTTAAGTGTTTGAAACAAATGTAAAACACAGTTGCGTTGGCATGTGATCTTATGTGTCCTAGGGGATATCACAAGCTGCAGCACTTGCTCAAGATTTTCCTTATGTTGTTTTTCATAAGAGCATTATCACAATCATAAAATTAAAGTTAAGCAGGTGTGTTGTGTAAGAGCTGACACAAAACATACCCTTTAAATCCTTGTTTAAGACAGAACTGCAGATGCTGGAAAATCGAACGGAGACAAAAATGCTGGAGAAACGCCAGGGGTTGAGGCAGCATCTATGGAGCAAAGGAAATAGGCAACGTTTCGGGTCGAAACCTTTCAGACTAAGCAGTCTTATATGTTAGGCTCGAAGGGCCGAATGGCCTACTCCTGCACCTATTTTCTATGTTAATGCTCTTATGAAAAACAGCATAAGGAAAATCTTGAGCAAGTGCTCCAGCTTGTAACATCCCCAAGGACTCATAAGATTACATGCCAACGCAACTGTGTTGGCCCTAGTATGATTTTACAGGAAATCACAAAATTGCAACTAAGTTTTTACGCCAAAGTGAAAGCAAGGTTGCAGTTAGTAATGTGTCAACTGCATATTGCCACCAGTGATCAGATTTATTTGGTTTATAATATAAATGTGAATTAAGATGTGCATGTATCAGTTAAAGCTATGTTTTTGAATCCTGTAATTTAATGATTTGGTTTACAATTAGATAAATATTTTTAATACTTCATGACATGTGAAGATTGAAATTAGCAGATATGCCAAGCAAAGATCAATATATTTGGCAGTGGGTTAGTGAATGCATTTAATACCACTTTGTGCCAATCATTTCTACATGTAGCTTCAATGTGGTTCAGTAGCTAAACTTTAGTTGGGCAAGGGTTTCATGCATTGTGGACAGGGAACTACTTTCAGTTGTGGTTATGTCCAAGCAGTTAATTTTTGCTTACTAATGTATTTGCATGTCTTCAGAATGATCCCTGCTTGGCATTGAACTTCACATCGTACTGTCTAAAAGGAAAAATCAAACATTACTTGAATCGGGATAACTGCAATATTGGTGTTTCATAAACTGAGGGAGGTGATTTTTAAACAATTTGTAATTATTTAGAATTGATTATTATTGTCGTATTATTTAGTATTGATAACTTGGAATTAGAAATTACTTCATGTGTAATTAGTTCTAATATTTTAAGAATATGATACCCAAAGGCATAAATAGGATTGCTACTTAAATACAACGTCTGAGAACTAAATTATGTCTAGTCATATATAACCATATATAACCATATAACAATTACAGCACGGAAACAGGCCATCTCGACCCTTCTAGTCCGTGCCGAACACATAATCTCCCCTAGTCCCATATACCTGCGCTCAGACCATAACCCTCCATTCCCTTCCCATCCATATAACTATCCAATTTATTTTTAAATGATAAAAACGAACCTGCCTCCACCACCTTCACTGGAAGCTCATTCCACACAGCTACCACTCTCTGAGTAAAGTTCCCCCTCATGTTACCCCTAAACTTCAGTCCCTTAATTCTCATGTCATGTCCCCTTGTTTGAATCTTCCCTACTCTCAGTGGGAAAAGCTTTTCCACGTCAACTCTGTATGTAACTCTAGTCTTACCAGATTGGGCAGCACAGTGGTACAGCTAGTTGAGCCACAGCATCAGAGAACCAAATTTAATCCTGATCTCTACTGTTTTGTGGAGTTTGCATGTCCTCTCTGTGACAATGTCTGATTTCTTTCCACATCCCCAAAGGGTTGATAAATTAACTTGCTACTGTAAATTACCCTTAACATGTGGGTGGGTGATTGAATCTGGGAACGTTGATAAAATGTTAAAAGATTAAGATGGAATTAATGAAGGATTTTGTAAATTGTTGATGGTTGAAAGGCCTGTGTCCTTGCTGCTTCCATCTATAATTCTGATTGTTACACCATGATGGTTAATTTAATATTTCTGTTAAAAAGCTCACCCCTATCCTTTAAAACCTCATCAAAATCATTTTTAGTCCAGTTTTGGGTTTCTTATTTTTCATGGCATGCTTTTGTGAAGTGCCTCAATGTACTGATGTCAACGGTGCTATACAAACAGAAGCTGCAGTTATTACTGGAACATACTGGGAAAATTAGTTCAAGATTTGGGCTTAAAGTGGAAAACTGAAGTATTTTGTCTACACTGTCCTTGGATCAAAGGATTACAACAAGCTAGTTATCTCACGCACATAATATAAATTATTTAACAGGTGCTTATAGTTAATTGTGAAAGCCAGCTGAATTATTTATGAATACAATTAGTTTTCAAATTCTATATAATTCAAACATGTTTTATTTCTAAGTGGGCAAGGTGTACTTGGCACAGTTGTTTAGAGACCAAAGATAGACACAACATTCTGGAGTAACTCAGTTGGACAGGCAACATCTTTGGAGAGAAGGAATGGGTGACTCGGTGGGCCAAAGGGCCTATTTCTGCACTGTATCTCTAAACTAAACCACACAGGAATCCCTCAGCAGATTAGGTAAGAACAATGGAGAGTGTGAGCTTACATTGCAGGTTGCTTTTTTATTTATATATGTCTTTCAGTACTACTCATTTGGCTGTGGTTTTGATATTTAGTTGTGGGTGAAGTTTGTTTGCTTGGTATTTTTGAATATAAGAAAATGAATATGATTGCACTGGCCTTGGCTCTGGGCCAGGGCATTTTGCAAGAACATTTATACAGCCTTTTGATTAAAGATGATGAGCTGAATCTTGTTGGTAAATGCAAGTAGATTCAGACTCAAAGAATAAAAGTATATGTGAAAGTGCAAACATCCAAGCAGGCTCTATATGGCTAAGAGTTTCAGCAGAAAGACACAGTTTAGTTTATTGTACGTGCAGTGAAAAGCTTTTGTTACATGCTAACCAGTCAGCAGAAATGATTACAATCAATCCACTTACAGTGTATAGATATGTGATAAGGGAATATCGTTTAGTGCAAGGTAAAGCCAGGAAAGTCCGATCAAGGATAGTGTTGAGTAAATCACACATACTCATGGAGATGGTACAACAGTATTTACTGAGTAAAAAATATAACATACTACACACACTTAGTTCTACTATGCTGCAACACCAACTAACAGCACATGTCGACTTGCGATAATATGAATGGTGTGGTAGTAGGCGGAGCCTATATTAATAAAGCACTACATTGATTAGTAAGTAATGTAACCAATCTACATCTTTCCTTGTAAGAATAAAAAGTGAAACATCTACAATGAAGTGATATATATGTATAAGCACGTTACTAGGTGCTGACTGATTAATAATGTAACCAAAATGCTGATAGCGCATACAAGGAAGTTCAGATGGTTCAAACAAAGTCCTTGTATCTAAGGGGCGGCCTACAAACCCGTCCCGCGTGCGTACGGTACAGATCCGCATCACCTCCCTTCACCAGAGAGAATGCTGGTGTCACGGGCGGCAGGAGTACTGGGACCCGGGGAACAAACACGGCGAGGCTGGCGAGGGTGATGGTGAGGGAACTGGAGACACAACCAGGGGTGGGTCTGCAGCTGCAGGGCGTGACGGAAGAGAAAGTCCATCAGTAGATGTGTAGATCGGACGTGTCGCATCAGGATACGAGACAGCAGGATGTGGTTCCTTCACAGGAATGAGATGTTGACGGTTGCATCTGTAGATCCCTCTGTCTGCACTCACCAGGTACGAGTGTGGCTCTTTTGCGGGACTGTGGATGAAACCCAAACGACCATAGCCCTTGCTGGTTTGAAGGCGAACAACCCGGCCATTGGAGAGAGGTGTAAGTGGTTTGCTGGATTAATCAAAAAATCGCTTTTGGGTATCGCATTTCAGTTGGAGTGTTTCTAGACAACAAGTGGTGAACGAACCTGTGGGTGCAGTAGTTGTTTGGGCACAGGCAGTGCAGCATGGGTCTGTCGGGACATCAGGTGTTGGGCAGGAGATCCCAGTATTGGGAAGTGGGCAATGTTTCTCAGGTTGAGCAGGTCCAGGTAGATATCGAATTTAGCAAGGTGTGAGCGCTCCATTAATTGCTTGGCGCTCCTGACAGCAAGTCCGTTTGATTGTGGGAATTCTGCACTGCTGGTGAGTTAGCGAAAGTCCCATTGTTGAGCAAAGTTTTTAAAACACTGGCTAGTGAACTGACTGCCGTTATCTGACAAGAGGCGTGCGGGGGCACCGTGTACGGCAAAATGGCGTGCCAACTTTTGGATTACTGCAGAGGGTGATGGGCTTTGGAGCTGGTCGATTACGAACCAGCCCGAATACGAGTCAACGAGAACCAGATACTGTTTGCTACCCCACTCGAATGTGTCAGTAGCAACTGTGGAGGAACAGGATGTGAGAGCAGGGGCTGCTTCTGTTGGTGTGACATCAGGCTCTTACAGATAGCACAGGCTTCAACTTTCGCATGCACGAATTCAGTCATTCTGGGCCAGAAAAACATGCTCTTTGCTCGCAGTAGGTTGCCTCCACGTCAGGGTGGCTCCTTTGGACGGCATCAAAATGGGACATTTGTAATGACTGCCTTGTGACCCTTGATTACGACACTGTCTTGCAGCACCAGTTCGTCACAGACCAGGTAGTATGGGCGAATAGGAAGTGGTGCTCGATATTGTTTATCGGCCAGCCACGCTGGATGACTGAAGACAGTAGTTGTTGTATATTCAGCCGTTTGCTCTGCTAGGTCGCTTAGGCATTCTGAAGGGATGTACGACACCATCATTAATGTGAACTGGTCATTTTCAGACGGCTGTTGGTCGCAGGTTTTTCGTGGGGCTCTTGATAGTGTGTCAGCCAGGTGCATGCCCCTTTTGTAGCCCTTTTCGATCTGGGCGTTTCGCTATTCCGTCTCAGACAAGGTACGGGAGGCGTAAGCAACAGGTCTGCAGTCTTCCCTCGACGGAATTCTGGAGGCAAGCAACTCCAAGTCCATATTGGGAGGCATCCCACTTAGGTGTCACTGGTAGTTTTAAATTGAAATGTGAGGGTAGGGCATTGGACAATTGTAATTTAAGGATTTCGAACGCCCTCTGTTGTGGGTACCAAGACCATGCAGTGTCTTTGTGAGTCAGATGTCGCAGGGGGGCTGATATTTTGCGGAGGTTGGGAATGAATTTCCCCAAGTAGTTAACCATTCCCAGGAATCTCTGCAAACATATCACATCGGTGGGAAGCAACTTCTGCAGCGTCTCCTTGGAGCAACATCGCAGAACAAGTGGACCCTGTTTCTAACAGTGTGGAACAACTGCACAGCACATTCAGGTGAAGCACTTGTAACCACTGAAAGTGCCTGATAAATCAGTTCCACCAGTTTCTGAACAGCTTCACTGATGTGGCAGGTAGGCAAACACATTGATTGACTGCCGAGTTGCTTCCCCCTCCCCAGGTTTACCAAATCGTGGTCACTTTACTATCTGTTCCTCAACTGGGAAGCATTGGAATAGGGATATTGGAATTAGCTGTAATCTTAATAGTGTTGTGAATCTCAGATGTCAACGCCCGCACTAGCCGATGCGCACGGTGGAGGAAGTTGCTGCTCAGCTAGGCAGTGTCTCTCTGTCTGTGAAGCCAAAAGCTCGTTCTGGCAGATCCCACTTCTGTCACCATGTTGAGTAAATCACACATACTCACAGATCTGGTACAACAGTATTTACTGAGTAACTTATACAACACACTATAGCATGTTAGTTCTACCGTGCTGCATCACCAACTAACAGCACATGTCGGGTTGCGGTAACATGAATGGTGTAGTAGGCGGAGCTAATATTAATAAAGCACCACATTGGTTAGTAAGTAATGTAACCAATCTACAGATAGTCTGAGCATCACCAAAGAGGTAGACAGTAGTTCAGCACTGCTCTCTGGTTGTGGTTGAATGACTCAATTGCCTGATAACAGCTGGGAAAAAAGTGTCCCTGGATCTGGTGGTGTGCGTTTTCACACTTTTATACCTTTTTGCATTATGGGGGGAGTGGCCAAGGTGCGACCCGTCCTTGATTATGCTGCTGGACTCGGCAAGGAGTGTTTGGTGAGATTTCCCAGCACTTGAGCTGAAGAATATGCTAGCGGATTCTGCTCCAGGTTAGGCTCATAGCATGCTCCACAAGCCTATTCATTTCATCACAGGTGATACAGCTGCGATCAAAGTGCAAATTTAAAATTATTTTGTGTTGGAATTCTCCATTTTCTACCTTTTTAAAATGTTTGTTTGATTTTAACAACTTTTGAATGCGTTTAAATTTCAGCTTCGACAGCAAAGCTTCGGGGAGGTGGGGGGGGGGGGAGTGGGTTGACTTTGGCATCTGGCAAATGTCATCTTATTGGGCTCCTGGGCAGAGCTATGGCTCTGTCACCTAACCTGATACAATGGTGAGCTCTGTCACCTAACCTGATACAATGGTGCACAAGGGTCCTATTGATTGGATCCAGGTATCTTTCACTCGGCATCAGAACCAGATAAGTTTGCCTTGTTGGGCTGCAAACCATCTAGCAAACGTTCGCAGCATGGTCCATTGAGCGATAACGCTGGTAAATCAAAACAATCTACAAACGGTATAAATAATCAGCATGGTGCCTGTGGCAAGGGATGGTTGTTTCAGTTCAATGATTTTTGTAAGGTCAATGACCTGAAGCATTGACTGTCTCTCCACTGCTGGTTCCTGATCGCCTGGTATTTCCAGCATTTCCTGTCTTTATTAAAGATGACGACACATTGATGCACACAGAGCTTGAATAAAATGTCCCAGCTGCTTCATGGGGTTTACATAAAACAAATGCTTTTTATTAATTTGTCTTGTGATCTCGAGGCAGAGTAACATGATATCAAGGTATGGTCAAAAACTTAGAAGTCTTAAACTTGCAGCACAGTGGTGCTGGGTTGGTGCTTTGGATTCCTCCCACATCCCAAATATGTAATTTGCAGGGTAATTGGCCTTTAATTTGCCACTAGTGTGTAGAGGGTGAATGTGGGATAACAGAGAACTAGAGTGAATGGGTGATCAGAGGTCTTGGTGGGCCGAAGGGCCTGTTTGCATGCTGTATCTCTGAACTAAACTATAAATGATACAAACAAATAATGATTCTTTCAGTGAAAATTAGCCTTAAATAGAATTGAGTATTTGGGTGTGATGTGGGCTCAGCATACACACACCTAAAAATGTACAGGAGATGAGGTAATCGCACCTCCTTGTCCTGATTGTGCATTGTGCATTTCATCTAGGGTAGGTTGCAACCGATGAGCTATTCTGTTGTGAATGCTAGTTTCCTTCCAGCTTCTGCTGTAGTTTCCATCACTTCATAAGTGGGTAATGGAGAGAAAATATGCAGATAGACGTTTACAGAATTGAATGGATTTAGTTATTGAATCCAGAGATAAGAGTGGTTATTTGTCATATGCACGATATAAACTGAAACAATGTAATCCTTCTGCTTTAAAGGTGCGAGGTGCAACAACAGTATACTGTAAACAATAAATTATCAGTTATTCTGATTAAATCAGACCATGACTGCAAAAAAAGTATGATGCTGAGGTAGAGTTGTGAATGGTGCATCACAAACCTAATGGTTGATGGGAAGAAGCTGTTCTTGAACCTTGAGGTCACGGTACTCAGGCTTCTGTATCTGTCTAATGGTAGCAGCGAGATGAGAGTGGTCAGAGTGGTGAGTGAGGGTCTTAGAGATTAGCTGCTGTTTTGAGGGAGTGCTTCCTGCCGATCCCATTGAAGTCGGGAACAATGATGGACCGAGCAATGTCCGCCTCTCTCTGCAGCCTTCTTCATTCTTGAGCTTTTGAATTTCCCACCCAGACATGTGGTGACATTTTGCTTCCCCTTCCTGAAGTCAACAATCAGCTCCTTGGTCTTGCTAATGTTGAGCCAGACCACTGGTACCGCTCAACCTGTGATCGATCTCCCTCCCATACTCCAACATTATGCTATTTGTCCAACATCAATGAAATGATGGGTGAATTTAAAGATTGCGTCGCTGGTAGAACACAAGACTGAGACACAAGACCTCCCTGGGGTCCCCCTGCGTTGTTGGACAGTGTTGTTGTTGCCAATCCACTCTGATGGAGGTCTATCAATGAGGAAATTGAGGATCCAGTTGCATAGGGAAGAGTGGAGCCCCAGTTGCCCGAGTTTGACAATGCCACAGTCATGCAGCATTGAAACAGGCCCTTTGGCCTAACTTGTGCATGCTGACCAAAATACCTCATCTACTTTAGTCCCATTTGGCCCATATCTCTCCAACCCATGTACCTGTCCGAGTATCTTTATCAACTGTTATTGTACCAGGCTCCTATTAAATTAAATTGTATCTGTTTTAGTGTCAACTGCAAACAAACTTATGCCTTGTACATTCTCATCCAAATTATTGATATATGATGTACGATGTTAATTAAACAGCAAGCTGTGATCTATGAACAACAGCCTGACATGTGTTCCTGGTGTCCAAAAGGTCCAGTCCAGAAGGGCCTCGACACATAACGTCACCTATTCCTATGCTCCAGAGATGCTGCCTCACCCGCTGAGTTTCTCCAGCATTTTTGTCCACCTTCGATTTTTCCAGCATCTGCAGTTCTTTCTTAAACAAAAGGTCCAGTCCAATCTGTCCTATCACATCTGATGTGGCGGTAGATGGATTGGTGTGCGTCCAGGTAATTACTACGGTAAATGCACGGGCCACTACATTCTTACAACGAGTTAAAATGTTTCAATTCTTAACCACAAGAGTAAATTTGACTCATGGAAAACTTTAAACATGTTTGATTTTTTTCAAAAGTTGACAAGTTTCACGGGTACCTGCCGTTAGTGCCACGAGTCTCTAAGTTGCGTCCACGAGTTCTGATGTTACAGCGACGTTAATCGTACATTATTACCACAAGTTTTAACTCGAGGTACCTCGTGTGTCAACTCGCACCGTGAGACAGGGGTTTAAGACCGGAGTTGATTTGTATCATAACCAACCTCTCAAAGCATTACCCTTGCTGTCTCCTCCCCTTCTCAGCTCTCCCTTCGCCCTCGGGCTCCTCCCCTTTTTCCTTTCTTCTCCCCCCCCCCCCCCCCCCCCCCCCCCCCTCTCATCCTACATCAGTCTGAAGAAATGTTTCGGCCCAAAACATCGCCTATTTCCTTCGCTCCATAGATGCTGCTGCACTCGCTGAGTTTCTCCAGCACTTTTGCCTACCCTCTCAAAGCATTTCATCATTAGACACGAGTACCATTAATCAGTAGACATGTTTAAATATGTTATTTTTAAATATGAAAGCAATATTCTTTCTTGACTAGACAAATGCTGGAGAAACTCAGCGGGTGAGGCAACATCTATGGAGCGAATGAAATAGCCAATGTTTCGGGTCGAGACCCTTCTTCACCCTTCTCTTTCATGACTATCGTCTGAATCAACTAATATGAGCGAAGTTTCTAAGGATAAGGTTTTTTTTGGACTATTTGAGGGAGATGTATATGACTGATACTTCACAGGACTCTTGCCGCAATCTATTGTTGAGCTTGATGATATTTTAGTGGATGTGTTTGTATGTAAATTGTGCAATGATAGTTACGCATCACAGTAACAATGTGACGTGCGATTGTAATTGGAGATTTCAAATAGCAATGTGAATTTTTCCCATATTTCACATTGTTTGGCAAAAAAAGAATGAGCATTTAACAAGTTGATTATACTTCACTGCTGCTAAAAGTACCTGAATGCCAGTTGATGAGACACAAATCCTCATGGACTTACTTGTATCTATGACTATTCTCTGGGTGTATCTGGTCATTTATAATTTATACTTTTTTCAGCAAACAAAATAAACTGAAGGCTGTGTTACATGAGCTTCTTTGTCACTTTGTGTCTGAGTGTATTCTTAGCACTGGCATTCAGCAAGAGTGCAGGTTTTTGCTTTAAACTCCACCCTCATTATCTACTTATTTGCTATGTGCAGATCCATGTACTGTAGATTTTCCCCAAGGCTCCATCTCTTTCCTAGAAAATAAGTCTAGTTGTGGAAGTAATCATTGCATTAATACAATGCTAATTTTCGCTGAAAGTAAGCATGCAGGTACAGCAGGCAGTGAAGAAAACAAATGGCATGTTGGCCTTCATTACAAGAGGATTTGAGTTTAGGAGCAAGAAGGTCCTACTGCAGTTGTACAGGGCCCTGGTGAGACTGCACCTGGAGTATTGTGCGCAGTTTTGGTCTCCTAATTTGAGGAGGGACATTATTGTTATTGAGGGAGTGCAGCATAGGTTCACCAGGTTAATTCCTGGGATGGTGGGACTGATACGATGAAAAAATGGGTTGACTGGGCTTGTATTCACTGGAATTTAGGAGGATGAGAGGAGATCTTATAGAAACACAAAGGGTGGTGGGTGTATGGAACAAGCTGCCAGAGGAGGTTGTTGAGGCTGGGACTATTCCATCGTTTAAGAAACAATCAGACAGGTACCTTGCTAGGAGAGGTTTGGAGGGATATGGACCGAGCGCAGGCAAGTGGGGCTAGTATAGCTGGGACATTGTAGGCCGGTGTGGGCGAGTTGGGTTGAAGGGCCTGTTTCCACACTATCATTCTATGATTGGACAGGCTAGATGCAGGAAAAATGTTCCCCATGTTGGGGGATTCCAGAACCAGGGGTCACAGTTTAAGGTTCATTTAAGATGAGAAAAAACTTTTTCACCCAGAGAGTTGTGAATCTGTGGAATTCTCTGCCACAGAAGGCAGTGGAGGACAATTCACTGGATGTTTTCAAGAGAGGGTTGGATTTAGCTCTCAGTGCTAACAGAATCATGCGATATGGGGAGAAAGCAGGAACGGGGTACTGATTTTGGATGATAAGCCGTGATCATATTAGATGGCGGTGCTGGCTCGAAGAACCGAATTCTGCACCTATTTTTCCTCCTCTTCTATGTTCTCCAGAGATGTTGCCTGACCCGCTGAGTTACTCCAGCGCGTTGTGTCTTTGTTTGTGAGCCCCTCCAGCGCGTTGTGTCTTTGTTTGTGAGCCCCTCCAGCGCGTTGTGTCTTTGTTTGTGAGCCCCTCCAGCGCCGGCACAGGCAAAGATCCTATAGCTATAGGACCTTTGGGCACAGGTGAGCAAAGGATCTTTGCAGGTGAGCTTCAGGTGCGCGGACCCTGGACCCCAGAGCGGGCTGGAGCTGATTGGCGGAGAGCGGCGCGGCTGCACCAATCAGCGCCCGTGAGGGCCACAGCTCACAAGGGCGCGATGCGATTGGTCGGAAGCGAAGGCGGAAGAGGAGCGGATTGGCCCACGCCAAGTGGGTGAGAGCGGATTGGCTGCGTGTAGTGGAGTCTATAAAGGGATCGAGGGAGAGGCGGCGACACTCGGACAGGTGTGGAGCTGTTGGACACAGGTGTGTGTGGTTGGATACAGGTGTATGTGGGGATACAGGTGTGTGTGGGGCATAATGGGGGGTGGGGGAGATACAGGTGTGTGTGGGGACACAGGTGTGTGTGGGGGGTACAGGTGTGTGTGTAGATACAGGTGTATGTGGGGGGAGATACAGGTGTGTGTGGGGGATACAGGTGTGGCGCTGCCGGACCTGGAGAGTGGCGGGAGTGAGAGGGACACACGGGACAGGTGAGGCAGAGAGGGACGGGGACACGGGCAGGTGCGGCGCGACGCGACAGAGAGTTAGGGACAGCGAGCGCGGGCAGTCTGGGTCACAGGTGAGGCGGGACCGGATCGGACGGTGTGTGGGTACAGGTGGGGTGGGGGTGAACCTTGCCGGACGGTGCTAATGTGGCCCGAGCGAGCACGGGAAGGGGAGGGGGGGGGGAGCGGTTGTAGAGGGAGAGGGGGGTCCAGGGAGTGATGGGGATTGATGTGGGGTCAGGGAAGGAGGCGCCCGGGGTTAGGGGGAAGGGAGAGAATTTGTCACAGAGTAGCGGACACCCACCACTTGTCCCGGGACAGTCGGCTCGGACTCTGCGCACCACGACATCAGCAGGATATATATGTATGCGCGCGTATATATATGTGTGTGTGTGCGCGCGTGTATATATGTGCGCGCGCGCGTGTGTATATATGTACGTGTGTGTGTTGGGAGGCGTGTGTATATATGTACGTGTGTGTGTTGGGAGGGGTGGCTTCAGTTACTGGGCCCCTTGGCTGGGCTGGGTGAGGACCCGTCCCACTCTGTCCCGGCCGCTGCCCCACCTGACCACGCCGCATTCCTGTGCGCTTCATGTTGAGGTGTTGGCTGAGGGAGAAACAACAGCTATCTAACTGCCACAGTGGCGTCAGAACTGTACAGCACGGAAACAGGCCTTTCGGCCCACCAATTTGGCATACTGGGCTAGTCCCATTTGCCTGTTTATGGCCCATATATACCTCTAAACATTTCTTGACCTGTCTGAAGAAGGTACGCAACCTGAAACGTCACCTATCCATGTTCTCCACAGATGCTGCCTGACCCGCTGAGTTACTCCAGCACTCTGTGCTGAAACGTCACCTATCCACATTCTCCACAGATGCTGCCTGACCCGCTGAGTTACTCCAGCACTCTGTGAAACTCTGTGAAACATCACCTATCCATGTTCTCCACAGATGCTGCCTGACCCGCTGAGTTACTCCAGCACACTGTGTCTATCTCCAATATAGAAATTACTATTTAATTTAATGTTCTCTCTGACTTGTAAAAAAACACAGATGTGAAACCTTTTATCAAAATTGCAAAATTCTTTGTGGTAGCACCAAAGTAAATCAACATGTTCCCCTTTTTTTGTTTCGTTTGGTCTGCAAGTTTAGTCAAAATGAAAATGAAAATGAAAAAAAAAGTAAGATTTGGGAAGTCTAAGTTTGACTAGACCTGTGAGTAATGTGAAGGAAGCAGGGAAGAATGTAAATGGGGAATTAGGAGGCTAAAATGGGCCAAGGAATGTCTTGGGTGAAACAGAAAATAAGTGCAAGAGTAGGCCATTCGGCCCTTCGAGCCAGCACCGCCATTCAATATGATCATGACTGATCATCCACAATCAGTACTCCATTCCTGCTTTCTTCCCATATCCCTTGATTCCGTTAGCCCTAAAAGCTAAATCTAACTCTATTGAAAACATCCAGTGAATTGGCCTCCACTGCCTTCTGTGGCAGAGAATTCCACAGATTCACAACTCTCTGGGTAAAAAAGTGTTTCCTCATCTCAGTCATAAATGACCGACCTTTATTCTTAAACTGTGACCCCTGGTTCTGAACTCCCCCCAACATTGGGAACATGTTTCCTGCATCTAGCCTGTCCAATCCGTTAAAATGTTATATATTTCTTAAGGTGGGTCCACTTCAGCACACAGGTGTGTGGATCCAGAGGAAATGGGCGAGGTCCTTGATGAGCATTGCGTTGGTATTCACCAGGGAGTTTGACATCGGGGATTAGGGAGGGATATGTCGATGTTCTGCAGCTTGCTGAAAGCAAGGAGGAAGTGGTAGAAAGATGCTGCCTGACCCACTGAGTTACTCCAGCACTCTGTGAAACGTCACCTATCCATGTTCTCCACAGATGCTGCCTGACCCGCTGAGTTACTCCAGCACTCTGTGAAACGTCACCTATCCATGTTCTCCACAGATGCTGCCTGACCCACTGAGTTACTCCAGCACTGTGTGAAACGTCACCTATCCATGTTCTCCACAGATGCTGCCTGACCCGCTGAGTTACTCCAGCACTCTGTGACATTATTAAAAAGGTCGAGGTTACTAAAGATCAAAGTGGAGATATCCCCAGGGCCTGATGGGATCTCTCTCAGCATACTGAGGTAAACAAGGGTGGAGATTGCTTGAAGACAAAGGGACACAGAGTGCTGGAGTAACTCAACAAGTCAGGCAGCAGAAGTGGACGTTCTGAGTCTGGACGCTTCACACTCTGAAGAAGGGTCCTTACCTGAAACGTCACCTATCCATGTTCTCCACAGATGCTGCCTGACCCACTAGTTATGGTGGAGCAGCATCTATGGAGCTAAGGAAATAGGCAACGTTTCGGGCCGAAACCCAGAAGGGTTTCGGCCCGAAACGTTACCTATTTCCTTAGCTCCATAGATGCTGCTGCACCCGCTGAGTTACTCCAGCACTCTGTGAAACGTCACCTATCCATGTTCTCCACAGATGCTGCTGACCCACTGAGTTACTCCAGCACTCTGTGTCCATCTTTGAGGCTCTTTCTTACAGGCAGTGACAACTTCAGTTTTGTATCAAGCATTAGTGCCTCCTCCGGATGTAACGGTCGGTGTGGTTTTGTCCAAATATGATTGGCATCGAGTTTGTCACGGTCATTGTGGGCCAAAGGACCTCTTCCTGTCCCGTACTGTTCTGCATTCGAAAAAAGATGTTGCCATAATTTGTGGTGCAATTAGTATTTCTATCTGACTTTGATTTCTCATCTTCAATGCTTTACGTTAGCACTTGAACTGGGGATTAATCTTAGAATCTGAGTTTGGCTCCACTTGCCTGTGTGTTTGAGGGGAGAGAGGACTGACATGGTCAGAGTGAGTTTACCTCACCTGCCGAGATAAGAATAGGCCTTTTAGTGCTCGATATCCGCTGTATGTTTTCATGTATAAGATGGAACTGCTGATGCTGTTTTAAACCAAAGATAGACACAGAATGCTGGAGTAACTCAGCGGGACAGGCAACATCTCTGGATAGAAGGAATGGGTGATGTTTTTGGTCCAGACCCTTCTTCTGAAGAAGGGTCTGGCTCCGAAACTTCGCCCGTTCCTTCTCTCCACAGATGCTGCCTGTCCCGCCGAGTTCCTCCAACATTCTGTATGTTTTATTGTGTTGGTGGGAAGGTCGTTGTTGCTGTTGATGGTGACATTTATTTGCCCACCTCACGTTGCTGATCTGAGGGGTTGATGCGAGTTCTGGAGACGGTGGGCAGGGACAGCATGGACCCTTCCCTAGAGCACATTGTTGGGCTGGTTACTTTTGCTCATCTCTCGGTTATAGAGTGGTTTTGTATTGTAGCTGTTGAGCAGGTGAGGCATTGTGGCTTGCATGGGCTAGTTGGGCTGAAGGGCCCTTTTCTGTGCTGTGTGACGTAGTCTCTTTACTGAATTGAATTTGGAGATAGTTTTAGAAATGGGGCACGGAAACAGGCCCTTCAGCCCAGCTAGTCCATGCCGGCCGACCATCGATCACCCGCTCACCACAGTTGGATGTTATCCCACTTTCTCATTCACTCCCTATACATTAGGGGCCATTTACAGAGGCCAATTGACCTACAAACCCGCACATCTTTGTGATGTGGAAGGGAATCGGGGCACCCAGAGGAAACGCACACGGGAGAACGTGCAAACTCCACACAGGCAGCATCCGAGTTCAGGATCGAACCTGGATCGTTGGCAGTGTGAGGTGGCAACTTTACCAGCTATGCCACCTGTAAAACTGTGGCGTGGGTTTGGACTCTTCCCTGGGTGTCTGGTCCCACACTCTGTGTGAATGAACAGTCGGTTTATCAGTCCTGGACCCCACCGCCACTGCTCCTGGAGTCATCAGCAACATTTAAGGGACATTTAGACAGGTACATGGATAGGGTAGATTTAGAGGAACACAGGCCAAAAGCTGGCAGAGGTGGGGATTTATGTGGATGGGGCATCCTGGTCAGCATGGACAAGTTGGGCTGAAGGGCCTGTTTCCATGCTGTATAACTGTGTTTGAAGCAGAGGAATCAAGGTGGTGTCTCGGAGACTGGCATTAGGTTTGTGATATGGAGCCTGCCAGTCATTCTGTTACATGCAGTAAACAGACTTGTCACCTCTAAGCTCGTCTGAGCTGCTGCAAGCTGTTGCTCTGCAGCCGTTTACAATCCAAGCATTTAATTAAATCCCATCTGCTCTAGTTCATTCTCCAAGATGTACTGTAGGTGTGCCTGGCAAGAACATCACTTCTATTTCAAAATTATAACTGCACACATTATAAATAATTAGTGCTTTCCCACCTCAGCTTGTCCCATCCATTCTATACATTCCCTTACAATGTAGAGAATTATAACTCCTCAAGTTTGCTCCACATACAACACACCTGTTGATTGTGTGAGAGAGATGTGGAATCTGGGAACTGCAGATGCTGCTTTACAAAAAAAACACACAGTTTTGGAGTAACTCAGCGGGTCGGGTAACCTCTCTGGAGAATGTGGCTAGGTGCTGTTTTGGGTCGGGACCCTTCTTCAGACTCCAGTGTATGAGAGATTGTTAAACACAACTATATTCTGCACTTGTTTAAGAAGGAACTGCAGATGCTGGAAAAATCGAAGGTAGATAAAAATGCTGGAGAAACTCAGCGGGTGAGTCAGCATCTATGGAGCGAAGGAATGGGTGCCGTCTCTGGTTGAGACCCAGCATTTTTATCTACCTTATATACTGCACTCTGTATCTTCTCCTTTGCTCGATCCGGTGTGCTTGAGTTTGACTTGATTGGATCTAAGTGTGCCATGTCCGATCTATTTGGATAGCATGCAGGACAAAGCTTTTCACTGTACCTCGATGTACGTGACAATAATGAACCTAATAATACACTAGTCTGCAGCCCCCGTGTCCACCAGTGGCCTGACCCTGGACTGTGGACCGAGCTTCACTGCATCCCCCAGCACAGACCCGCGATCCCTGGAATGTCTCCAGTATTCCCATGCCAGGATCCTTTCACTGTTGGATTTTAAAACGATGTGAGGGGATCTTATAGAAATATATAAAATTACTAAGGGATTGGACAGGCTCGATGCAGGAAAAATGTTCCCCATGTTGGGGGAGCCCAGAACCAAGGGTCACAGTTTGAGAATAAGGGGTCGGACATTTAGGACTGAGATGAGGAAAAACCTTTTTACTCAGAGAGTTGTGGATCTGAAATTCTCTGCCACAGAAGGCATTCGCAAGACGTTTTCAAGAGAGAGATGGATTTGACTCTGCTGGGCCAGCACAAGTCTTTCAAGGGTCTTCATGACAGCAGAGGTCAGTGTGACAGTCCAGTAGTCACTAAGACCAGTCATCCTTGATTTTTGGGCAGGGGAACAATGGTGGAGGGTTTGAAGCAGGCAGGGACAGTGCAGGTTTGCAGGACCGATTGTAAGTGATTGTGTAGACTGGTGCCAGTTGTTCGGCACAGAGCTTGAGTGTAGAGGGGGCAACATTGCCCGGTCCTGGAGACTGCACTGGTCCTTCTGCAGAGGCCTTCCCATGCACCTGCAGCCCTTGTCCATCCTTGTGTCATGGACTGAAGGTTGCGAGCTGTCTGGTGTAAAAGCAGCAATGCAGTTTGTGTGCAATACATTTGCAACAATGCAGTCGGTATTTCGTTCAGAAATGCTACAAGCCCTTCGGCCCACCGAGTCCATGCTGGCCCCATGATCACCCATTCACACTAGTCCCATGTTCTCTGGAGGCTTGGGTCGTGACCCTTCTTCAATGCAGTTCCTGGCATCTGTATCAGATGGCTAAAGGCGACAGATGTTCGTTACTCTAGGCCACATCTGTATGCCAGATGAACATTTAAGGGCCTGTCCCACTTGCCGTTTTTTTTCGGCGACTGTCGGTGTCATATCAGTGTCGCCAAAAGATTTTGAACGTTTCAAAATCCAGCGGTGACAAAAAAAAATGTTGCGACACGTGAAAAAACACCGCGCGTTATACGTCATGTTTCGGTGATCTTATACATCAGTCAATGATACCGGCAGTTGCCGGAAAATTGCCAAGTGGGACAGGCCCTTTAGAGATTGCAGGAATTTCTGTAATTGATTGATAAATCCAACGGGGGGTGGGGGGGGAAAGGCCCTTTGGCCCATCGAGCCCATACACACACCCGCACTAGTTCCATGGTATGCCACTCTCTCATCCACTAACTGACACCACAGCCCCAGATAGATTATTTTCTTCAGGTTTACTGCTTTTAACAACTCTGTGAACTTTCTTGGCATGGATCCTCATCTCTGCGTCGGTGCAGAATGTATCGTGTAGTTTTAAAGTTGTTGAGGAGTTTGAATGTGTGATGTTAATCGCAGAGCCATTCCAGGTTTTGGTAGGAGGTGTGTTCACATCTTCCCACCACAGCCACTGGGAAACTACATTCTGTTCATTAAATCTAGAATAAAAATCTGGTGCAATTAATCGAGTATAAAACTGTCAAAGTGTCAGGAGAATAAAATAAATATTGGGATCTCAATAGATTCAACTAGACTAAGTGGGACCCGTTGGGTCCCAGCATCACACGGGAGGGCTGGTCCCCCAACGCAATATTCCACCTCTCCACCAATTCCAATATTCAGGAGAGAGAATCTCAACATTTTTTTAAACGATAATAACTCTTTTATTTTTCATCGATGGGAAAAATCCTCTTGTCCTGCGCAGCGGAAGGGGACTCTGAGTAAGATGGCCAAAAATCACAGCCGTAAATTGGCAGCATTTTTTCTAAAATCAATATACACTTTCATTTCACTGCACATCTCGTATGTGTATGTGACAAATAAACTTGACTTGACTTGATACAGAGCAACAGGAATTTGTCAAGATCAGACTTTTAGTAATATAGGTGATTGATTTTGTTGTCACCGGTACCTGGTGAAATTCTTGTGTACAATCCAGTAAAGTAATACAATGTATAAGCACAATCATAGATTCAATTCAATGCTTAGTGCATGTGCAGTGATTGTAGTATAAGAGTGTACTTCAAGTCGGTAGCAAAGAGTCGCCACGTTTCTGGTACGTGTGCTTGATAGTGCAGTCTTATCTTGGCCTTAAGTTTGGCCGTTGTCCTGGTGGCGACACTGCGTTGATGTTGCAGGGGTTGACCTGGCCTGGCGACATCTCCCAATTTAAATCTCTTTCACAACGGTCCATCTGGCTGCTTGTCCATCTAGGCTTGGGATGTAAATCCCAGTCTTCCCATGTAGTCCATTCATGGAGCCTGGATCCTGGAGAAGGGACCGGCCCTGAAACGTCACCTATCCATGTTCTCCACAGATGCTGCCTGACCCGCTGAGTTACTCCAGCACTCTGTGAAACGTCACCTATCCATGTTCTCCACAGATGCTGCCTGACCCGCTGAGTTTTGGTGCAGCAGCATCTATGGAGCGAAGGAAATGGGCAACGTTGGAGCTAAGGAAATAGGGCCGAAATCCTTCTGGAAATAGGCAACGTTTCAGGCCGAAACCCTTATGGGTTTCGGCCCGAAACGTTGCCTATTTCCTTAGCTCCATAGATGCTGCCTGACCCGCTGAGTTACTCCAGCACTCTGTGAAACGTCACCTATCCATGTTCTCCACAGATGCTGCCTGACCAACTGAGTTACTGCAGCACTCTGTGTCTCTCCTTGCTCCTGGAGCTGTTTGTTTTGTGTTCCTCCAGGTGCCTTGTTGGTTGGTTGTGCACCCTGCTCACGGTTCACTCACTGACTCACTTGTTATTGCAGCAACCAGATTGCACATTGATGGTGTTGTAACTCTCGATGTTACTGAAGATAATACAGGTGGTGAATCTGTGGAATTCTTTGCCACAGACGGCTGTGGAGGCAAATTCAATGGATATATTTAAGGCAGAGATAGATTCTTGATCAGTACGGGTGTCAGGGGTTATGGGGAGAAGGCAGGAAAATGGGGTGAGGAGGGAGAGATAGACCAGCCATGATTGAATGGCGGAGTAGACTCGATGGGCCGAATGGCCTAATTCTACTCCTATCACTTATGACATATGATCATCCCACGCTCAGCAAGAAGGTGTTGTTGCCATGTGGATTTGTGTAACGACAGCTCAAAAATGCCGATATACGTTTGCGGGAAACGGGTTTTAATAATTTATTGAGCGTTGTTGTGGCCAAATGTAATAGTTTAAAATGATTTATAGAATCTGTGTTCCTATTTTTTTGTGATTTACAGGTACCGTTGGAGTTGTTTGGTTTATCCTGATGCTCGTGCTTCGACCCGACCTAGCACCAAGTCCCTAGAGCAATGCCCTAGGTTTGCTGTGCATCGGAACAGCATCCATGGACTCCGTCACCAGTGTCGGCAGCTACACTAATGAAGCCGGCCACGTTTCTAGTCATGTAAGTGTTCCTCACATGAAGCAGATAGGACAAACGCTGCAGTAACTCAGCGGGACAGGCAGCGTCTCTGGGGAGAAGGAATGGGTGACGTTTCATGTCGAGGCCCTTCTTCCAAATCTGAGGAAAGACATTCTTGCCATAGAGGGAGTGCAGAGAAGGTTCACCAGACTGATTCCTGGGATGTTAGGACTTTCATATGAAGAAAGACTGGATAGACTCGGCTTGTACTCGCTAGAATTTAGGAGATTGAGGGGGGATCTTATAGAAACTTACAAAATTCTTAAGGGGTTGGACAGGCTAGATACAGGAAGATTGTTCCCGATGTTGGGGAAGTCCAGGACAAGGGGCCACAGTCTGAGAATAGAGGGGAAATCCTTTAGGACCGAGATGAGAAAAACATTTTTCACACAGAGAGTGGTGAATCTCTGGAACTCTCTGCCACAGAAGGTAGTTGAGGCCACACAGTTCATTGGCTATATTTAAGAGGGAGTTAGATGTGGCTAAAGGGATCAGGGGGTATGGAGAGAAGGCAGGTACAGGATACTGAATTGGATGATCAGCCATGATCATATTGAATGGCGGTGCAGGCTCGAAGGGCCGAATGGCCTACTCCTGCACCCATTGTCTATGTTTCAGACTGGTCAAGGATAAGAGAAACGAGAGATATAGACGATGATGTGGAGAGATAAAGAACAATGGATGAAAGATTTGCGCAAATGTAACGATGAAGAAGGAAACGGGCCGTTGTTTGCTGTTTGTTTGGTGAAAAGGAGAAGCTGGTGCGACAGGGATGGAGACAGAGAGGGAAAGCCGGGGTTACTTGAAGTTAGAGACGTCCATGTTCATACCGCTGGGCTGTAAGCTGCCCAAGCCAAATATGAGATGCTGTTCCTCCAAGTTGCGTTTCACCTCACTCTGACAATGGAGGAGGCCCAGGACAGAATGGTCAGTGTAGGTTGACACAAAATACTGATGCTGGTTTACACTGAAGATGGACACAAGATATGACACGACAGAACGTTATTGATCCCAGGAAGGAAATTGATCTGCCAACTGTCATAAAAACCAGATACATGATTCATGGAAATAAAGTGACGAGTGGAAAGGATTGGGGGTGTGGAAAGATTAGGGTTGGGGGGGGGGGGGTCAGTCTCAGTCTACCCCACGACAGAATGGGGAGGAGTTGTACAGTTTGATAGCCACAGGGAAGAAGGGCCTCCTGTGGCGTTCTGTGCTGCATCTTGGTGGAACCAGTCTGTTGCTGAAGGTGCTCCTCATGTTGACCAGTGTGTCACGGAGGGGGTGAGCTGTATTGTCCAGGATGCTCTGCAGTTTGAGGAGCATCTCTCCCCTCCAAGAGAAGCAATGGGTGACGTTTAGGGTCGAGTCTGAAGAAGGGTCTCGATCCGAAACGTCACCCGTTCCTTCCCACCGGAGACGCTGCCTGTCCCACTGAGTTACTCCAGCATTTTGTATCTATTTTCGCTAAAGGGCGGCAGTTTTGCAAATTAAATGTGGGGGTGAACTAAAGAGAAATGTGTGGCTTGTGCCAGAAACATCATTTTTGAGAGCAAATCCTGAAGAGATTAATGATTTTTTAATTCACTGGTAAAGACACTAGTTTAAAAGGTTGACATTTTAAGTGCGTTGGTGGCAAACCACAAGACTGTAATGATGCATAAAGTCTTTATTTCAAAGTAATTATGGAATGTTACTGAACAAAGTTCTGAATGCTTGCCGACTAAATGGTATGTGGCTGCTCCTGGGCTGAAGTCATTGTCTTTCACTGCACTGAATGAGGTATTTAACTTTACTGCTTTCAACTAGTTTTATGGGCCGGGACAGTATTGGGTTAGTGACGGCTTACCGTGAATTTATTTATTAACTTTGTATTTAAGCAAACGATGTTGCAATCTTGATCTCCCCGAACTGTAAACCAAGTCACTTTCCTGTATGGCCGTGCTCCTGGATGCTGCAGTCCTTCACTCATTCATCCCCTGGCTGCCTCCAACTCGGTCCTGGGACCAGGCATCAGAGCAGCCCAGTGATGTCTGGTGGTCTGGGAACTCGGAGGGTCAGGAGGCATCTGTGGGGAGGGGAGGAGGGGATGGAAAGACAATATCTTGGGCTTCTACAGGTGAACCACATCAAATGATTTGTTGTGAAGATAGACCCAAACAGCTGGGGTAACTCAGCGGGTCAGGCACCTTCTCTGGAGAAAAGGAACAGGTGACGTTTCGGGTCGAGACTCTTCTTCATAGACAATAGGTGCAGGAGTAGGCCATTCGGCCCTTCGAGCCTGCACCGCCATTCAATATGATCATGGCTGATCATCCAACTCAGTATCTTGTACCTGCCTTCTCTCCATACCCCCTGATCCCTTTAGCCACAAGGGCCACATCTAACTCCCTCTTAAATATAGCCTGGCCTCAACTACCTTCTGTGGCAGAGAATTCCACAGATTCACCACTCTCTGTGTGAAAAATGTTTTTCTCATCTCGGTCCTAAAAGATTTCCCCCTGATCCTTAAACTGTGACCCCTTGTTCTGGGGACTGAGAGTCAGGGGAAAGGCAGCCTAGAGACATAGATGGTGATGTAGAGAGATGACGACTTACAAAATTCTTAAGGGGTTGGACAGGCTAGATGCAGGAAGATTGTTCCCGATGTTAACGAAGTCCAGGACAAGGAGTCACAGCTTAAGGATAAGGGGGAAATCCTTTAAAGCCGAGATGAGAAGAACTTTTTTCACACAGAGAGTGGTGAATCTCTGGAACTCTCTGCCACAGAGGGTAGTTGAGGCCACAGTTCATTGGCTATATTTAAGAGGGAGTTAGATGCGGCCCTTGTGGCTAAAGGATCAGGGGGTATGGAGAGAAGGCAGGTACAGGATACTGAGTTGGATGATCAGCCATGATCATATTGAATGGTGGTGCAGGCTCGAAGGGCCGAATGGCCTCTACTCCTGCACCTAATTTCTATGTTTCTATGTTTTAAGAACAAATGAATGAAGACGTGCAAACAAGGAAAGATGGTAATGAAAACTGTCGACCGTTAGCTGGGGGGAGGGGGGGGGGGAGAGCGAGTTATACAGACTAAATTAATTGGGGTCTTGTTTATGTGAGCTCAGCAGATGAGTTGCTGGTTGAATGATGGGTTTAGATGAGAGGCCATGCCAAGGGAGCAGGGAAATGGGACTGGTTTACAGACAGGAAGTGGTGACGTGTCTTGCAACACGAGCAGCGGAGTTTGTTTCCGTTTCGCTGTAGAACCTGTTGTTGACCTTCCCAGGGTGTTGAATCTCAACTGGCATTTCACTGTGTGTTTGAATGAAGCAGAAATACAAATGATAGCGTTGGTGTGGTTAGAGATGAGCAAGTAGTTCTGTACCTTCTCCCCGTGACCATGTGGGTTTCCTCCAGGTGCTCTGGTTTCCTCCCACACTCCAAATCCAATTTTGTGTACCTTCCAAATACATGCAGGTTTGTAGGTTGACATGAAATACTGGAGTAACTCAGCGGGTGAGGCAGCATCTGTGGAGAGAAGGAATTGGCGACTTTTCGGGTCGAGACCCTTCTTCAGACTCGAACCGAAATTTTGCCAATTCCTTCTCTCCATAGATGTTGCCTCACCCGCTGAGTTGCTCCAGTATTTTGTGTCTCCCTTCAATTTTACCAGCATCTGCAGTTCTTTCTTAAACAGGTTTGTAGGTTAATTGGCTTCAGTAAAAATTGTAAATTGTCCCTAGTGTGTGTAGGATGGTGCTAGTGTATGGGGCGATGGCTGGTCAGCACGGACTCTATCTGCTGAAGGGCCTTTTTCCGCGCTGTATCTCTAAAATCTAAAGTAGCATTTGTTATTTTCTAATTGGTGTGTATGATCGAGAATGCAGATTCCACAGAAAGTCACTTTGAAAGTGACATAGTGGTTTCACTTCCTCTCTCTGGTTCCACCCAAGACCTCAGTTAATGTTTGCGTCAACTGAGCATGAGTAATTTGGTGTGACAAGTATTATATCTGCTAAATAGACACAAAAAGCTGGAGTAACTCGTAGGGTCAGGCAGCATCTCTAGAGAGAAGGAATGGATGGTGTTTTGTGTCCATTCCTTTTCTCCAGAGATGCTGCCTGTCCCGCTGAGTTACTCCAGCTTTTTGTGTCTATCTTCAGTTTAAACCATCATCAGCAGTTCCTTCCTACACATTACCCCTGCAAATGTAGTTTGTATTGTAAATGTGTTTGTGATGTAAAAATATTACATCTGCAAATGGAACCGAGGGATATGGGGAGAAGGCAGGAATGGGGTACTGATTGTGGATGATCAGCCATGATCACATTGAATGTCGGTGCTGGCTCGATGGGCCACATGGCCTCCTCATAGAAACATAGAAACATAGAAATTAGGTGCAGGAGTAGGCCATTCGGCCCTTCGAGCCTGCACCACCATTCAATATGATCATGGCTGATCATCCAACTCAGTATCCCGTACCTGCCTTCTCTCCATACCCCCTGATCCCCTTAGCCACAAGGGCCACATCTAACTCCCTCTTAAATATAGCCAATGAACTGGCCTCGACTACCCTCTGTGGCAGAGAGTTCCAGAGATTCACCACTCTCTGCGTGAAAAAAGTTCTTCTCATCTCGGTTTTAAAGGATTTCCCCTTTATCCTTAAGCTGTGACCCCTTGTCCTGGACTTCCCTAACATCGGGAGCAATCTTCCTGCATCTAGCCTGTCCAACCCCTTAAGAATTTTGTAAGTTTCTATAAGATCCCCTCTCAATCTTCTAAATTCTAGAGAGTATAAACCAAGTCTATCCAGTCTTTCTTCATAAGACAGTCCTTACATCCCAGGAATCAGTCTGGTGAACCGTCTCTGCACTCCTGCAACTATTGTCTATGTTTCTATCTTTCTATATGTGAAATACAATGTGCAGCAGGAGGGAGTGGGCGGGCTAGATGTTGAGGTGTGTGAGCCAGTGCTGCTCCTGGTGCAGTCGACGTGTTTGGAGATGTTTCGTAAGAGGAATCTTGTTTTGGAAAATGCTGATCTCCTGCCACCGATTTAACTTTCTATTCTGAGAATGTGGACGGACCGGCTTCTCCAGTGTTGTCACGGATGCCGTGGGTATCACCTGTGGTTTAGTCCATCAGTGCGGCACTGTGCCACATGTCAGAGGCTGAATGAAGATGCACAATGTTGGCTTGAGCTGAGGCAGCGATGGCCACCCCACACTCCGAGCTAAGTCCGTCTCTGCATCCTGGAGTATTTATCAATAGTTCAGGTGATAGGAGCAGAATTAGGCCATTCGGCCCATCGAGTCTACCCCGCCATTCAATCATGGCTGATCTATCTCTCCCTCTCAACCCCATTCTCCTGCCTTCTCCCCATAACCTCTGACACCCGCTCTAATCAAGAATCTATCTACCTCTGCCTTCGAAATATCCACTGACTTGTGGCCTCCACAGCCGTCTGTGGCAAAGAATTCCACAGATTCACCACCCTCAATAACAATAAACCAAAATCAAAGAGATATCTAGCTTGTAGTGCCGTCTGAAGAAGGGTCCCGACCCAAAACGTCACCTGTCCATGTTCTCCACAGATGCTGCCTGACCTGCTGAGTTACTCCAGCACTCTGTGAAACGTCACCTATCCATGTTCTCCACAGATGCTGCCTGACCCGCTGAGTTACTCCAGCACTCTGTGAAACGTCACCTATCCATGTTCTCCACAGATGCTGCCTGACCCGCTGAGTTACTCCAGCACTCTGTGCATCTGCAGTTCCACACTCTGGGCTGGATAGTTTAGCCGTGATTGATATTGTGGTTTTCAATTTGAAACTTGGGTGGAGATCTCCTGGTTGGGGAAAGGCTTTTGCATTGTTCTGCGCAGAATAATAGGTTACAAATTGTTTACCCTGAGGGTGGGTGGTGGGATGGGCAAAGCCAGAAACGCCCAAAGTCCCTCCGGCACATTTGGCTTTTCACTCCTGATTTTGAAATGAAATGTGACGCAGAGTTCTGGAGTAACTCAGCGGGTCAGGCAGCATCTGTGGAGAACATGGATAGGTGACGTTTCACAGAGTGCTGGAGTAACTCAGCGGGTCAGGCAGCATCTGTGGAGAACATGGATAGGTGACGTTTCAGGTCGGGACCTCCTTCAGAACCATTGTTTGATGAAGGGTCAAGATCCAAAACATCACTTGTCCATGTTACTGAGTTGGCCATTAACTCACCTGAGTTACTCCAACACATTGTCCTTTTCATTTGTAAACCTGCATCTGCATTTCCTTGTTTTTAGATCACTGGGCTGGAGCTGAGATTATATTGTTACTTTGGGTAAATAGTTTCTACCTTCGTAAACATTCTTTAAATACCTGTTGAGAAATGGGCTTGTTATGAGTCAGGCTCTTGTGTTAACCTACATTGTAACACTGTCTCTGTATATCTGGTCTAATTAACAATAGCAATTAGTGATTCAGATTCAGATTCAATTTTAATTGTCATTGTCAGTGTACAGTACAGAGACAACGAAAAGTGACCTTCATTGGGAGAGGTCCCATAACCTAGTTACTTGCTGCATCAATGTTAGACAGTGTTTTCCAAACTGAGCCAGCTTGCCGGTGAGGGTGCCATTTCTTCAAGTATTCGTTGACGGATGGTGAGACTGAAGATTTTAAATTGAGGATTTGTTGGTGTTGATGCTGTTTCCGTGGCTGCGGAGATGGATGAAGCCGGGAATTCAAGATTCCAGAGTTTGATTACCATTTACATGGACATGAATGGCAACAATGACATCCGTTCTTACTGAAGCTTTGCATGCACGATAGATGCAAGGACAAGCCAGGTTAATCTACGATGAGCGTTTGTCGGCACTGGGCCTGTAATCGCTGAAGCTTAGTAGGATGAGGGGGAACTTGATTGAAAGGCCTGGATCGAGTGGCTGTGGAGAGGATGTTTCCACTAGTGGGAGAGTCTACGACCAGAGGTCACGGGCTCAGAATTAAAGGACGTTCCTTTAGGAAGGAGATGAGGAGAAATTTCGACAGGATCTTGTATTCCTCTGTAACAAGATGACAAAACAATACTTAGCTGCAATACAACATTTATGCAGAAACCCCTCTGCGAATCATGCCCACACAGTTCATAAGTGATAGGACTAGAATTAGGCAATTCGGCCCGTCAAGTCCTACACCGCCATTCAATCATAGAAACATGGAAACGTAGAAAATAGGTCCTAAAAGATTTCCCCCTTATCCTTAAACTGTGACCCCTTGTTCTGGACTTCCCCAACATCAGGAACAATCTTCCTGCATCTGGCCTGTTAAGAATTTTGTAAGTTTCTATAAGATCCCCCCTCAATCTTCTAAATTCTAGCTGAGTCTATCCAGTCTTTCTTCATATGAAAGTGCTGACATCCCAGGAATCATGGCTGATCTCTCTCTCCCTCTCAACCCCATTCTCCTGCCTTCTCCCCGTAACCCCTGACAAGGTTGGCTAGGGTGGCACAGATACCCGGGTTCGATCCTAACCTCGGATGCTGCTAATGTGGAGTTTGCACGTTCTCCCTGTGACCGCGTGGGATTCCTCCGGGCGCTCCCGGTTCCTCCCACATCCTAAAGGCGTGCGGGTTTGCAGGTTAATTTTCCTTCTGTAAACTGTCTCGAGTGTGTCGGGAGTGGACGAGAAGATGGGATAATATGGAACTAGTGTGAACAGGTTATCGCTGGTCGGCACGGGCTCGATGGGCCGAAGGGCCTGTTTCTGTGCTGTATCTCTAAACTGTATTCAAGGGAGAATTAGATCAAGGGATATGGGGAGAAAGCAGGAACGGGGTACTGATACTGGATCATAGCACCGCCATTCATTGTGATCATGGCTGATCGGCCCCAATCAATAACCCGTGCCTGCCTTCTCCCCATATCCCTTGACTCCACTAGCCCCTAGAGCTCTATCTATCTAACTCTCTCTTAAATCCATCCAGTGACTTGGCCTCCACTGCCCTCTGTGGCAGGGATTTCCACAAATTCACAACTCTCTGGGTGAAAAAGTTTTTTCTCACCTCAGTCTTAAATGACCTCCCCTTTATTCTAAGACTGTGGCCCCTGGTTCTCGACTCGCCCAACATTGGGAACATTTTTTCTGCCAAAGATGACCAAAGGAAGCACATGGTAACTATTCCAAGGCAGGTGAAGCTCGATCATGGCTGAAAGATTCAAAGCCGATGAGATTTTTTGGTGTGTGGGATGTGGAACTGAGAGAGTTAATCATGTTAGGCTCGGAGATACAACGCGGAAACAGGCCCTTTGGCCCATCCGGTCCACACCAACCAGCGATCCGCACACTAACATTAACACACACTAGGGACAATTTATATTTACACCAAGCCACCGCCATGCCGCCCTACAATAGGTGGAATAGATTTGTAAAACTGACCAACCCCAGTGCCTGCAGATGCCCTGATGTTGCAGAGAAACCTCTTGAGAGACGGGACGACCTCTGACTGGAGGAACTGCTACCACTCTGCAGAATTAGGCCATTCAGCCCATCGAGTCTACTTCAATCAAGGCTGATCTATCTCTCCCTCCTAACTCCATTCTCCTGCCTTCTCCCCATAACCCCTGACACCCGTACTGATCAAGAATTTGTCAATCTCCACCTTAAAAATATTCATTGACTTGGGCTCATCAGCCGTCTGTGGCAATGAATTGGGAAGATTCACCACCTTCTGGCTAAATAAATCTCCTCGAGTCCTTTCTACAGGTACGTCCTTTTATTCTGAGCCTGTGTTCTCTGGTCCTAGACTCTCCTACTGATGGAAACATCCTCTCCACATCCACTCTAAGCCTCGGTTACATTCTGCACTCGCCCCTCCCTGGAATCCAACAATCTAAAGGCAAGATCAATTCCTCTCCAGTGCTGCCCAAGCATCACTAAAGTTAATTACTCTTGTACTTTAAACCCCTGTTGTTCAGTTTGCAAATTACTCCGTTAAATCAGAGACGTGGGATTTGCTAATATGCACGTCAGAGATAGGATGGATTAGTACAAAGGTTGAAGGGCCCCAACCTAACGTCACCTATCCATGTTCTCCACAGATGCTGCCTGACCCGCTGAGTTACTCCAGCACTCTGTGAAACGTCACCTACCCATGTTCTCCACAGATGCTGCCTGACCCGCTGAGTTACTCCAGCACTCTGTGAAACGCCACCTATCCATGTTCTCCACAGATGCTGCCTGACCCACTGAGTTATGGTGCAGCAGCATCTATGGAGCGAAGGAAATAGGCAACGTTTCGGGCCGAAACCCTTCTGGAAATAGGCAACGTTTCGGGCCGAAACCCGGAAGGGTTTCGGCCCGAAACGTTGCCCATTTCCTTAGCTCCATAGATACTGCCTGACCCGCTGAGTTACTCCAGCACTCTGTGAAACGTCACCTATCCTGTCCTCCACAGATGCTGCCTGACCCGCTGAGTTACTCCAGCACTCTGTGTCTTTTAACGCATTAGCTAAAGCTGGCTGTCTGTAAACGTAAACAGTCCGTGGACTGAGCACCAACTTCCACCCATTGTGTGGGAGAGACTTTAATTTCTTTATGGCAGTGAATGGAGGGCAATAAAATGCAAAGGTCAGGGTTTTAAGGAGTGGTTGACAGGGTTTTTGCTGTGTCTAGGGTTTGGTGATGGTCGGGAGCCCAGTGAAGTGGTGCAGCAGACTGCATCTTTATATCTGTGTAAGCATGGATATCACTGAGGCTTGTTACAACGTTTACTCTGAATAAACGAGTTCGGTATTCCAAAAATGCAAGGAATCATGGGATTTGTTAAAGGTCACTCACGATAAACATTCTCCAGCTGAGTTGCTGCGTGGGTGCAGAGATGCGTTTCATCCGTGGTCAGGATCGAACCCGGGTCTCCGGCGCTGTTGAATTGCTACTGGACCGTCCTTGTCACGTAAGAGTGTCCCATCCCTGTCCGGGGATGGCTGGAGATGTCCGGGGTGACCCTGGACTGATGGGACACCTGCCCGGAGCAGTGGAGTTAGCGCTTCATCTCCGCGCTGGCTGTAAGTCGAGGGTCACCCCGGACATCTCCGGCCAGCCCCGGACAGGGATGGAACACTCGGGAGGGTATGGTCCAGTAGCTTGCAGCTCCGGAGACCTGGGTTCGATCCTGACTACGGATGAAACACAGGTCTGTACAAACGCAGCAGCTCAGCTAGAAAATGTTTATCGCGAGTGACCTATGACCTGGGCATGCGCAGTCGGAATACCGAACTCGCTTATGGCACAAAGTTTACACTTGTTACACTGAGACCTTTTACAAAGTACCTGCAAAGTGTCCACAGTCTCATGGAATGCCACAGTGTGGAAACAGGCCCTTCGGCCCAACTTGCCCCATCTACACTACTTCCACCCGCCAGCGTTTGGCCCGTATCTGCCTCAACTACCTCCTCTGTCAGCTTGTTCCGAGCTCGCCCGAGTTTGCCCTGATTCGTACACGAGATTTACGGTAATGGCCGCTTGTTGATACTTCTTGGCTCTCGTGGACATTTTTCAACGTGTTCTTCCCGAGTACCTGCCGTTAGCGTTACTAGCCTCTAAGCGACGTCCCCGAGCTCCAACGAACCCGCTACGTTCATTCGCCGTGCTTGAATGAATCTCTTTATTGTCATTGCACACGGTACAACGAAATTTAAAAAGTCAATCCCACAGTACAATTCACAAGAGCAATTTTAAATATATTAGATTAGATTAGATAGCCTTTTATTGTCATTCAGACCGAAGTCTGAACGAAATTGCAGCAGTCATACATATAATACAATACAATAAAACAACAATAAACACATATTAACATCCACCACAGTGAGTCCACCCAGCATCTCCTCACTGTGATGGAGGCAAAAGTCTTAGGTCTGCAGTCTCTTCCCTCCTCTTCTCCCTCTGCGCTGGGGCGATACCCCCCCCCCCCCCCGGGCGATGTTAAGAACAGTCCCGCGGCTCAAACACCGCGGCCCGGGGTGGTTGAAGCTGCCGCCCACCAGTCCTGCAGACGCAGCCGCTGGCCCGCGGCCGAACCCCAGACTCAGGCCACCGTCCCAGCCACCCTCACATGAGTACTGTGCCGTCTTCAGCCTCGGGCTGGGCCGCCCCGACTTGGGCGCCGAACCTCCCCCGGACCGGGCCGCCCCGACTTGGGCGTCGCTTCTCCCCCGGACCGGGCCGCCCCGACTTGGGCGTCGCTTCTTCCCCGGGCTGGGCCGCCCCGACTTGGGCGCCGAACCTCCCTCGGGCTGCCAGCGCCGCACCTTCCCGAGCTCGGCCGCTCCGACGGGAGCCTCGTTCCACCCTCAGACTGGCCGTCCTCACGGGAGCGTCCCAGCCTCTTCCAGCCCTGAGCTGGACCACCCTCACGGGAGCGAGCTCAGGGCGAGTCCTGACGGTGCTCTGCCTCCGGAGCCTCGAGGTCGTCAGCTCCATTTGGCCTCAGCACAGACGGAGGCAGAGAAGGGGAATACGACAAAAAGGTCGTATTCCCCCGCAGGGAGAGACTGCAAACCCCGTTTCAACCCCCCCCCCCCCAAAACACAAACTAAAACCAAAAACTAGACTAACCAAACAAAATAAACAACATAAAAAACACAAACAAACGGGACTGCCAGGGCCGCTGCCGCCACTCCGAAATATATAAGAAAAGGTAAAAATATATACATATTAAAAAAAATTACAGGTAAATAACAATAGCAGCTGAGGTAGAACCATTCAGTTGAATGTGAGTGTTATTTCTTATTTTGCATTTTTAAGTTCACGTATGGCTATGGGGTAGAAGCTGTATCTGAGTCTGTTTATGCGAGTTTTGAAAGACCTGTACCATCTGCCAGAGGGCAGCAGGTGGAACAGGTTGTGTCCAGGGTGGGAAGGGTCCTTTAGGATGTTGGCTGCCCTCCCAAGGCAGCGCGAGCTGAAGATGTCCTTCAGGGAG
Organism: Leucoraja erinaceus; assembly: GCF_028641065.1. Taxonomy (NCBI): domain Eukaryota; kingdom Metazoa; phylum Chordata; class Chondrichthyes; order Rajiformes; family Rajidae; genus Leucoraja; species Leucoraja erinaceus. Next base: position 33,013,125 of record NC_073400.1, on the reverse strand, counting down.
GGCAGTGGGCAGCCAGTGATTTTTTGTGCGGTGTTGATGACCCTTTGAAGGGCTCTCCTGTCCGCTGCAGAGCAGCTGGCATACCATGTGGTGTGGCTCTAAACCCCTTGTTGATGTTTGAGTAGGCCTTGTCTAATGTATTTTCTCCCCTGGTTGCACATTTGATGCGTTGTTCAAACTTGGGGAGAACTGATTTTAAGTCTGCGTGATTAAAATCACCAGCTATGATTATGGGCTGCTTTGGGATAGGTGTTCTCGCTTACCACGAGTTAGATTTTTTTTTAAAACTCGGGAGAGCTCTTGGAATGAACTCGTACCGTGGGACAGGGCCATTAGTATTCTACCATTCATAGACACAGAATGCTGGAGTAACTCAGCGGGCCAGGCAACTTTTCCGTAGAGAAGGAATGGATGACGTTTCGGGTCGAGACCCTTCTTCAGATCACCATTCGTTCCTAACCTGCCGTTTAGCAGAAGGGTCCCAGCCTCAAACGTCACCTGTCTATTTGGTCAGTGATGCTGTCTGTCCCGCTGAATTACTCAGACCTTTGTGTCAATGTTCAGCCATGATTGAATGGCGGAGTAGACATGAACGGCTTGGCTTTGTTCCTAGATGTTATGGTCCTGCGTTTGCAAACTTCCCCTGTCGCCCAATCTGGTGAGTTCTCCAGCCCAGACCAATGAGCTATAGACTTGTGATTCCTTTCCGCAGGGTGATGATGTTTGGAACTACCTCACGGCGGAAGAGAGAGAATGCCTGCTGTTCCTTGAAGAAACCATCGACTCATTGAATATTGAAGAATTGGAACAAACTGAAACTGTGTTGACTAGAAATGGGAGTCAGTCTGAGAAAGTGCCCCCATCACCATACCCAGAGAGCCCGCCTCTTCAACCAGCAGGTGAGATGCTTAACTTGGTTATGGTTAAGGTGGTTAAGATGATGAAGCTGTTGCTCCCACTAGTTAAAAGTCTGGCGTCTGGTACGTGGAGATAACTGGTTTGTGTTTAGATCATAAGTGATAGGAGCAGAATTAGGCCATTCGGCCCATCGAGTCTACTCCTCCATTCAATCATGGCTGATCTATCTCTCCCTCCTAACCCCATTCTCCTGCCTTCTCCCCATAACCCCTGACACCCGCACTAATCAAGTATCTATAGATCTCTGCCTTAAAAATATCCACTGACTTGTGGCCGTCTGAGGCAAAGAATTCCACAGATTCACCACCCTCTGACTCAAGAAATTCCTCATTTCCTTCCAAAAGGAACTTCCTTTAATTCTGAGGTTGTGACATCAGGTCCTAGACTCTCCCACTAGTGGAAACATCCTCTCCACATCCACTCTATCCAGGCCTTTCACTATTCTGTAAGTTTCAATGAGGTCCCCCCTCATTCTTCTAAACTCCAGCGAGTACAGGCCCAGAGATGTCAAACGCTCATCATATACTAACCCACTCATTCCTGGGATCATTCTTGTAAACCTCCTCTGGACCCTCTCCAGAGCCGGCACATCCTTCCTCAGATATGGAACCCAAAATTGCTCACAATATTCCAAACGTGGCCTGACCAGCGCCTTGTAGAGCCTCAGCATTACATCCCTGTATTTGTGATCGATGGCCACTTGGAATTTTGTGCCGTGCTTCTATTATAAACAATAGGTGCCGGTCTACAGAAATGATAAACATCCATGTCACATGGCCCAAAAACAAAATAATGTTGAACTTATAGAGGCGTTGGGATCCATCCATCGCGGACAAGGTGCTGCCTGGTGTGTTCATGGATGGTCACTGAATAACACTGGCTCCTCCCAGGGGCTGAGAACTTCAGGTGTGATCAGCTGATGAGCCCAGAGACCTGCATGCCACCTCCATATAAAGTTGTGGCGCAGTGGGTAGAGCTGCTGCCTCACAGCCCCAGAGACCCGGGTTCGATCCCGACTATGGGCGCTGTCTGTACGGAGTTTGCACGTTCTCCCCGTGACCTGCGTGGGTTTTCTCCGAGATCTTCGGTTTCCTCCCATACACCAAAGGCGTACAGGTTTGTAGGTTAATTGGCTTGGTGTGAGTGTACTTGGTGTGTGCAGGATAGTGTTAGTGTGCGGGGATCGCTGGTCGGCACGGACTCGATGGGCCGAAGGGCCTGTTTCCGTGCTGTATCTCTAACTAAGTGAAGGCTAATGGTGTGTTGGCCTCCTGCGTAATTCCTGCATCTTTCCCAGCCCCGAGCACGTGACTAATGTCTTTATCGACCGGCCTTGTGCATGAATTTACCATCCCACCCCTCTCTGGCATTTACATTTAATTCCTCCTTTATATCTGACTCCATTTAACCTCCAGCTTGTCACTTAGTCTACCCCCCCCCCCCCCCCCCCCCCCCCCCCCCCCCCCCCCACCCCAAAACATTGTCTGGCCATTCCCTTCCACAGATGCTGCCTGACCCACTGTGTTCCTCCAGCACTTTGCGTTTTGCTCTGGATTTCAGCGCCTGCAGCTTCCTCCGTCACTGTTCCAGCATTTACGCTTGTCTGAAACAGTTAGCGATATTAGAAAAACATAGAAACATGGAAATTGGGTGCAGGAGTAGGCCATTCGGCCCTTCGAGCCTGCACCGCCATTCAATATGATCATGGCTGATCATCCAACTCAGTATCCCGTACCTGCCTTCTCTCCATACCCTCTGATCCCTTTAGCCACAAGGGCCACATCTAACTCCCTCTTAAATATAGCCAATGAACTGTGGCCTCAACTACCCTCTGTGGCAGAGAGTTCCAGAGATTCACCACTCTCTGTGTGAAAAAAGTTCTTCTCATCTCGGTTTTAAAGGATTTCCCCCTTATCCTTAAACTGTGACCCCTTGTCCTGGACTTCCCCAACATCGGGAACAATCTTCCTGCATCTAGCCTGTCCAACCCCTTAAGAATTTTGTAAGTTTCTATAAGATCCCCCCTCAATCTCCTAAATTCTAGAGAGTATATTCTAGAGAATATTGATTCTAAGATGCTTCTCGTGGTGCCTGTACTAGGAGTTGTAGATGATTAGCCTTGGTCACATTGAGTGGCGGTGCTGGCTCGAAGGGCCGAATGGCCTACTCCTGCACCTATTGCCAACTGCACGTTGAGGAGAGAGGACCCCTGGCCTGGTAATCAATAACAGTGGCAAGTTAAAACTAACGCTCGCTAGTCTATAGTGGCCGTGATCTTATTACTGACCTGGTTTAATGACTTGAGCTTACTGGACAATTTCTAACAATCCTGTTTATTCACAAACAGAACCTCCTGGAAAAATCCCACGAGCAGTGTTGCCACTCGGCCCGTCTATCCCGGATACTACGCCCGCCCAGGTGGTCGAGTCCAAATCTGGATCCAATACTCTCCCCAAGTCGGGTTGGAGGGAGAGTGGGCGCCTGGAGCCCAGTGTGGGGGAGGGGAGACGGCGGTCCTTCACCACACCGGCCCACCCATCGTCAGGGACCAGGGACGAGCGGGGAAAGCACGGACCCCCCACTGCGCCCAAACCGGGGCGGCTCCCCCAAAACATCGTGCTGAGGAGCTACCAACAGAACAACGGTCCCCATCCACAGAGCATCTACAAGTTGTCACAGGACGGTGGGAGAGGGAATGGTCAGTCTAAGGACAGCAGCACTGAGGCGGAGGCTCAACATGTACGCCAGCAGGCCCTGGCTAAGCTGGGATTGTTGACCGAGACAGACGGAGTGCGGAGGAATCGACGAGAGTCGGTGAAAGTTCCCGGTGGGTCGCTGGTGCCAGCGGGCGATGAGAAGGTCACTGGTCACTCAGGGGCGGACAATGAGCAGAACAAACATCCTGAGCCCAGAGGTCCGAGTGTTGGCTCGGGTTCTGACACCAACCATTCCACCGCCAACGTTGGTGCGGGCAATGCCAACAGGTTTCACTGGCGGCATCCAACCCCAACGTCAACCAGCCAGAAGAGGTTGAGTACCCCTGGTGACACGGGCTTACCGTCCGCCCGCCCCATCTCCACCAACACCGCGCTGGTTGCCGGCACCAGCAAGACCTTGCCGAGCGTCAAGAGATCGGTGAACATTAACGATGGCCTCGCACGGAACAGTAGCCTCCCGCCCTGGTCGCTGGGTCCCAGCAAGGCCAGCAGCTTGAAACGCTTTGGCACGTCCGGTGACAGCAGCCAGCCGCGTACAGTCACGGTCACCGCCGCCCCCGGCCCACACAAACTGCCCAAACCGCGCCCCATGTCCATCTGCTCGGAGGCCGACCTGTCGTCCAGGCTCGGCAACGCCCCAGAGGGAACATCGCCCGAGAAACCGGCCGGGAGGTTCTTCCCCATGAAGATTCACCACATCTCTGCCAAACCTCACCGGTCACCACCCAAGGTGCTCAACGTCCAGTCTGTGGCCCAGCAGTCCAGCACCAAAGACCGCAAGGATGCTCTGAGGAAACTTGGTCTTCTGAAAGAGTAACAGCCAAGTCTCTGGGGGGAGGGTAAAGGGGGAACTGCCAGGCCTTTCACGGACTTCAGGCAACCTCCCTCCAACTTGCCCAGAATGGATAGTATCTAGCCCACTGCCATGCTGTAGAAGCCATCGTGACCACTGCCACCTCCAGCTGGGGATCAGAGGTGGAGGTGACTAGGCTAACCATACCAAAACGGGCCAGTTTCAATTACCCATGGATGGATTTGATTACTGCAGTCAGTGTTCATTACTTGCCGACTAATAGCCCTGTCCCACGGTACAAGTTCATTCAAGACCTCTCCCGAGTTTAAAAAAATAAATCAAACTGGTGGTAAGCACGGAGAATGAACGTAGCGGGTACGTCGGGGCTCGGGGACGTCTCTTAGGGCTAACGGCAGGTACTCGGGAAGACTCGCTAACGGCAGGTAAGCACGGGAAGACTGGTGAAGATTTTTCAACACGATGAAAAATGTCCACGAGAGCCCCGAGTACCGACGAGTGGCCATTACTGTAAATCTCCGAGTTGGAATCGGGGCAAACTCGGGAGAACTCTTCGAATGAATTCGTACCGTGGGACAGGGCTTTAACCGTGCTGGCTTTGAGCAGTTGACTTCTAGGTGTTTGCACAAGGGAGCCATTACTGCCTCTGCCCCTTCTCCCCATCAACACTGCCCTGTGGACAGACAACCTTGCCCTGTCACTGCCTGAAGGGTCTCCCTGTCTCCCTGTCTCCCTGTCTCGCTACTTGCAGCTACCCTGTGGCCCAGCAGCCAAGACATCTTCTGCCCAATAACAATCTGGCCCAAAGGATATCTCTGAAAATAAAAGCTGAACATTCTGGAAATATTCGGCAGGTCAGGAAACAATGGTGATTTTTGATAAAAGGCCCTTCAGAGAATTTTAATTATTGACAATCATGTTTTTAATTATACTTTGGTTATATAATGACAGGAATTTAAGCTACACATACATTGATGTTTGAGAAAGAACTGCAGATGCTGGTTAAAATTGAAAGTAGACACAAAATGCTGGAGTAACTCAGCTGGTCAGGCAGCATCTACGGAGAGAAGGGAATGGGTGACGTTTCTGGTCGAGACCCTTCTCTCCATAGATGCTGCCTGACCCGCTGAGTTACTCCAGCATTTTGTGTCTGCCATGCTTTAATATTTTCAGCTGCATTTTACAATTTTTGTATTTAATCTCACGCCATAATAAAACTATTTAGAAGAAACTATTTATTGTCAGTGATTGGTGTAACCATCAAACTCCTCTGGATTAGACTTAACTTGGCCAAACTTGTCTTGTCCTGGGAACAAGACTTGGATAGAGTGGATGTGGAGAGGATGATTCCACTCATGGGAGAGTCTAGGACCAGAGGGCACAGCCTCAGAATTAAAGGACTTTCTTATAGGAAGGAGATGAGGAGGAATTTCTTTAGTCGGAGGGTGGTGAATCTGTGGAATTCTTTGCCACAGACATCAGTGGATATATTTAAGGCCGAGGTGGATAGATTCTTGATTGGTGCGGGTGTCAGAGGTTATGGGGAGAAGACAGGAGGATGGGTTAGGAGGGAGAGGTAGATCAGCCATGATTGAAGTAGACTTGATGGGCCGAATGGCCTAATTCTGCTCCAATGCCTTGAGATCTAATACAGATAGATGGACTTTACATTTAAGATACAATGTGCAGAACAATAGAATATAGTACAGGAACAGGCCCTTCGGCCCACAATGTCTGTGCTGGACATGATGCCAAGTTAAACTAATCCCCTCTGTCTGCAAGTGATCCATATCCCTCCAGTCCCTGCATATCCACCCCCCTATCCAAAAGCCTCTTAAACACACACTACCGCATCTGCCTCAGCCACCACCCCTGGCAGCGCGTTCCAGGCACCTTCCGCCCTCTGTGTGAAGAAAAAAAGTAAAATTATATATCCTCCCACAAAAACAAACAAAAATACCAACCGTAAAAAAAAAATCCAGTTGGCATATCCCTCTTTGCGGAGTTTTGTGTTATAATACAGCGATTGTTTCTCTTTTTGTTTTTTCTTTCTTTTCTATGGTCTATTTCCTTTCTTTACTTCCTTCCCTAACTTCTTCCCTAAGGGGCTTTCTTTTCCCAACACTTTCCTGCACCTTCATGATTCTTTTTCACTTTCCTTACTTTCTTTAACTATCTTTCTTAAAAAACGCTCAAAAAACGAAGTGGTTCAACAACATGTGGTGTGTATTACTGTACTGTACTTCTAATAAAAAATAAAATTAAATTTAAAAAAAAGTGCCCTCAACAACCCTTCAACCCCCTCCTCCCCCCCTTACCGAGTTGGCGCCGCCGAATGGTCACTCCCTCGTCTCCCCTCTCCCATCGGGCAAGAGGTACAGAAGTGTGAAAACGAACGCGCGCACACACACACACACACACAGACACAGACACAGACACAGACACACACACACACACACACACACAGACACACACACAGACACAGACACAGACACACACACACACACACACACACACACACACACACCTCCAGATTCAGGGACAGTTTCTTCCCGGCTGTTATCAGGCAACTGAACCGTCCTCTCACCAACCAGAGAGCGGTCCTGAACTACTATCTACCTCATTGGTGACCCTCGAACTATCCTTAATCGGACTTTGCTGACTTTACCTTGCACCAAACGCTATTCCCTTTATCCTGTATCTGTACACAGTGGGCAGCTCGATTGTAATCATGTGTTGTCTTTCTGGTGAGTGGTTAACACGCAACACAAAGTGTTTCAGTGTACCATGTCACACGTGACCATAAACACAAATAAACAAACTACTGGGGCTATTCATCCCTTGAAATATTCACTTTACTGCATCAGAGGCGGCTTCTAAAGTGGTTTTACTTGTTCAGTTGCCGGAGTCACATCAGCTGACACCTGCCACACGCTCTCCCTTTTTCTCTCCCTTTTTCTCTCTCTTTTTCTCTCTCTTCTCTCTCTACACCTCTCTCTCTCCTTCAGAGGGCGGCGAATCAGTGGAATTCTTTGCCACAGACGGCTGCGGAGGCCACAAGTCAGTGGATATTTTTAAGGCAGAGATAGATAGATTCTTCATTAGTACGGGTGTCGGAGGTGATGGGGAGAAGGCAGGAGAATGGGGTTGGTAGGGAGAGGTAGATCAGCCATGATTGAATGATGGAGTAGACTTGATGGGCCGAATGGCCTAATTCTGCTCCTATCACTTGTGAACTGATTCTATGGGCGATTGTTCGCAAATGAAAACGGTGAGAACAGTGCGTGGTTTATTTTTCGGTAAACTAAGATCACGTGATCATTGTTTAAACAATATCTGTGCTGAGGTTATGAAACTTCACCCTGCCCTGACTCTGTTAGGTAAAGGATGTGGTGTCGAGGTATAAACTCTTGAATTATCTGTCTGCCAACTGTGTGTGATCAAAGTGGAAGCGTTTTGGGGGAAAAACACACTTTTTATGACCAGTGTGGTGTGACCGGGTTCAGTCATTATTATGTTGAAGAAGGAACTGCAGATGCTGGAAAATCGAAGGTAGACAAAAATGCTGGAGAAACTCAGCGGGTGAGGCAGCATGTATGGAACGAAGGAAATAGGTAACGTTTCCTATTCCTTCGCTCCATAGATGCTGCCTCACCCGTTGAATTTCACCAGCATTTTTGTCTACCTTCAGTAATTATTCTGCTGTTATTTGTGATGTTACTAATTTGGTCGACGTGCGGGCCATTGTTTGCTGATGATGATATGACTTTGCCGATGATGATATGAGTTTGCAGATGATGATATGACTTTGCAGATGATGATATGACTTTGCAGATGATGAAATGAGTTTGCAGATGATGATATGACTTTGCCGATGATGATATGACTTTGCCGATGATGATATGACTTTGCCGATGATGATATGATTTAGTGTGGCTGAGGATGAGAAGGTTGTAGATCTAAAGTTCTGAGTCTGAGGCTGGGACCCCACCCGAAACATCTTCTATCCATTCCCTCCGCAGATCCTGCCTGACCTGCTGAGTTCCTCCAGCACTTTGTCTTTTTCTGGAGAATCCAACACCTGCAGTTCCTTGTGTCCAAGGGTAGATCTGGTCAGTTGGACGGGAAATTGGTTGTAGAATTTAATCCCCACGGGTGTGAAGAGGTGCAAGAAATGGGAGGTTATTGTGAGGAATTCCTAAAACCCCTGCCACAATTCTTAAACATTTAATCTAGAACATAGAAGGTAGAAGAGTACAGAACACGAACAGGCCCTTTGGCCCACCATGTCTGTGCCGAACATAACAACATCACTTATAGACCACCAGGGGTGCTGCGCGATTGGCAGCCCCGCCAACAGTCTATCTGTTTTTTCCTCTTTTTTTAATTTTTAGTGTGTGTTAAAAGTTTGTCTAAATGTTCTCCGGTTTGTTTTATGTTTGTTTTATGTGGGGGGGGGGGGAGGGGGAAACATTTTTTTCAGTTTCTTTGGATCGCATCCTCCGGCCACTCTGCAGCCTACCATCGATGGAGCTGGTGGCCTCCTCGGACTGACCTTGGGCCCCACCGCAGGGCTTGGACTTACATCGGAGTTGAGATCACTCCAAACGCGGCCTGCGGACTTACCATCAAGAGCTCGCAGAGATCTTTTTCCATCCTAGGAGAAAGGTTGTGACTGTCTGCCATATCTCTGCCCAATGCATAATTTTCTATACATCTATCCAGTGAAGTGATCTCTCTCTGTTTCCTGTAACCACTTCAACACACGAGTTAGTTTTCACCCACCCATCTTGCTCCTGCTGCTGCTGAAGGTGTCTGGGCCTTTTTATTCGATTTCTCTGCTGGTGTTTCCTGGTGTATTTGTCTATGCGTAGTGTAAATAGTGGATGTTTCTATTAAACAAAGGATGGAGCTGTGACCAACGCTCAACAATCTGGTGCCATCTCATCGCTTACGCGGGGAAAGTTTTCTGAAGACATTTCCAATCTCAGAATCGGAATACATTTATTAGCGAAGTATGTAAATGTACGAGGAATTCAACGATGCCCATTCCACCGCCTCTAGATTTCCCCGCTGCGTCCACTTGGCGGTCCGCTCTGTGTAGGTGGAAGCCAGCCCGTTGCAGCGTTTTGTCCAGGGTCGACTCGCACAGACAGGTCTCGGTCAAGCACAGCACAGGGCAGCGGCTGGAGAGAAGTCCTTGTTTGACCAGCGCAGGAGTTGCAGTTCGTCCACTTTGTCGTTGAGAGTGCGTAGATTAGTAAGGAATACACTGTGGAGCGGCGTGCGTGATGCTCGTGATCGGAGTGGGCCTTGTGCTCCACAGCGCTTCCCCCGACACCTCCAACGTCTCATGGCCTTGGACATCACCACAGCCCCACGACAAACACATCCACATATCCCAGCCACAGAGAGAAATACACAACAGTGTTTGCAGGAACCGAATGTGATGTTAATGAGTTCCTCTCGCTAAAATGATCTTTGTGGGATTTACATAGACGACACAGTCAAACCAACACAGACCAAACATCAAGGAGCAGCAGATTGTGGCAGCTGTGGTCACCACCATCTTAGTTCTTTGTTGCCTTTGGACATCAACATGCTCATCACTGCTGGACATTGTACAAGACGCTGGTGAAACATAGAAAATAGGTGCTGAGAGAATGGAGCGGCTGGGCTTGTACACTCTGGAGTTTAGAAGGATGAGAGGGAATCTCATGGGGAGGAGTGGGGTACTGATTGGGGATGATCAGCCATGATCACATTGAATGGCCTACTCCTGCGCCTATTGTCTATTGTGCAAGAGTAGGCCATTCAGCCCTTCGAGCTAGCACCACCATTCAATGCGATCATGGCTGATCATTCACAATCAGTACCCCGTTCCTGCTTTCTCCCCATCTCCCTTCATCCCGTTAGCCCTTTTTCTCCCAGAGAGAGCTAAATCTAACTCTCTTTTGAAAACATCTAGTGAATTGGCCTCCACTGCCTTCTGTGGCAGGGAATTCCACAGATTCACAACTCTGGTGAGGCTGTCTATCGAGTATTGTGTTCTGTTTTGGTCACCCTACTCTCTGGAGGATGTCATTCAGCTGGAAAGAGTGCAGAGAAGATTTACAAGAATGTTGCCAGGAATCGAGGGCCTGAGCTACAGGGAGAGGTTGGGGCAGGCTAGGACTCTATTCCTTGGAGCGCAGGAGGATGAGGGGTGATCTTATAGAGGTGTACAAAAATCATGAGAGGAATAGATCGGGTGAATGGGCAGTCTTTCACCCAGAGTAGGGGAATCATGAACCAGAGGACATAGTTTATAAAGTGAGAGGAGAAATGATTTACTGGGAATCTGAGGGGCAACTTTTATGGAACAAGCTGCCAGAGGAACTAGTTGATGCAGGGACTATCGCAACATTTCGACATGGGCATCTTAACCAGCATGGATGAGGCATCTGCAGCCTCACAGCGCCAGAGACCTGGGTTCCATCCCAACCTCGGGTGCTATCTATGTGGAGTTTGCATGTTTGTAAGTTATTTGGCCTTTGTAAATTGCCGCTGGTATGTAAGGAGTGAATGAGAAAGGATCATAAACTGTAGAATGAATGTGGATCAGCATGGCGAAGGGCCTGATTCCATGCTGTACCTTTCTTATATATGTCCTACAAATAAATGTCCTTTGTCCTTTGTCTTGCACAGTAAGTGGTTGACACAGTTTGAGGGGGTGTAGTGCAGGCGGGCTCCATCATGTTCTGCAGGAGTATCTGGGTATTGTAGAGACCAAGACATCTGAATATTTCAACTCCAGCTAGTACAGACTGACAGGCCGAATGGCCTCCCCAACGATTCTGAGCCAGGTCTTATCTGGACGGCACGGTGGTGCAGCGGGTAGAGCTGCTGCCTCCCAGCGCCAGAGACCTGGGTTCGATCCTGAATACGGCTGCTGTCTGTACGGAGTTTGCACGTTCTCCCCGTAACCGCGTGGGTTTTCTCCAGGATCTTTGGTTTCCTCTCACGCTCCGAAGACGTGCAGGTTTGTAGGTTAATTGTAAATGTAAATTGTCCCCAGTGTGTGTAGGATAGTGTTAGTGTGTGGGGATCGCTGGTCGGCACGGCACGGTGGGCCGAAGGGCCTGTTTCTGCGCTGTATCTCTAAACTAAACAATGCTGGAAACGTTGCCTATTTCCTTCGCTCCATAGATGCTGCTGCACCCGCTGCACCTTCGATTTTCCAGCATCTGCAGTTCCTTCTCAAATAAACTAAACTGGTTTTCACACTGAGGAACAAACGCCTTGTGTGAAGAGTTAGCTTTTCACTTCCTCTTCCAACAACAGTTTTTAGTGATGTGTAACGTGTAACATGACCGTTAGTTCCTCTCCTGCTAAGTTTACCCATCTGACAATGAATTCTCCGCACAGCCGCCCGGGTCTCTGGCTCCAATGACATCAGAAAATAATTGAGGCGAATATTACTATTTGGTTTTTAATTAATTGAATGTTTTAGAGTCATAGATTGATACAGTGTGGAAACAGGCCCTTCAGCCCATCTAGCCCTCACTGGCCAACAATGTCCCAGCTACACTAGACCACCTGCCTGCGTTTGGTCCTTATCCCTCCAAACCTGTCCTATCCATGTACCTGTCTAACTGTTTCTTAAATGTTGGGATAGTCCCAGCCTCAACTACCTCCTCCGGCAGCTCGTTCCATACACCCACCACCCTCTGTGTGAAAAAGTTACCCCTCAGATTCCTGTAAAATCGTTCACAATTTAACTTTGTGACAATTTGACTTTTCCATTTAAAAAAAGCATCTTGTTTAAACTTTAATCCTGGATCAATATTTGCAGTGATGTCACCGTAAGGGCACTGTAGTCACTGAGTGAAAACCAGTCTAACTCCCAGTGTCTCCGGCTCACTGGCTGCTGGGGCTTTGAGGCATGAAACCAGTGACTTCCATGTGAGGTCACAGCTGATATAAGATTCTAAACCCAGCCCTGGGACTTTAATAGCCAGAGAGGAAATATTATGGAGGCATGCGGATACTGACGTACAAAACAAAGATACAGAGTGCTGGAGTAACTCAGCGGGTCAGGCAGCATCTGTGGAGAACATGGATAGGTGACGTTTCACAGAGTGCTGGAGTAACTCAGCGGGTCAGGCAGCATCTATGGAGCTAAGGAAATAGGCAACGTTTCGGGCCGAAACCCATAAGGGTTTCGGCCCAAAACGTTGCCTATTTCCAGAAGGATTTCGGCCCGAAACGTTGCCTATTTCCTTAGCTCCATAGATGCTGCTGCACCATAACTGAGTGGGTCAGGCAGCATCTGTGGAGAACATGGATATGAGGGTCTTGTATCTTGGGTATAAACCATCATCCACAGTTCTGCTTTGTTATATTGTGCTTTTATTGAAGCTGTGTATCTAATGATGTCAGAATCTAGAGCAGGAAGCTGAGAACAGCTAATCTTAGAATAAATAGAGCCACATTTAAAGAGTTTAATCAAATATTTATTAGTGGAGGAAGGAACTGCAGATGCTGGTTTAAGCCGAAGGTACACACACACGCAGCAGAACACACACACACACACACACACACACACACACACACACACACACACACACACACACACACACACACACACACACACACACACACACACACACACACACACACACACACACACACACACACACAAACCAAGCTGAAGTAATGTTATGCCCCTGTCCCACTTAGGAAACCTGAACGGAAACTTCTGGAGACTTTGAGCCCCACCCAAGGTTTCCGTGCGGTTCCCGGAGGTTGCAGGTAGTGGAGGTTGCAGGTAGTGGAAGCAGGTAGGGAGACTGCCAAAAACCTCCGGGAACTGCACGGAAACCTTGGGTGGGGCGCAAAGTCTCCAGAGGTTTCCGTTCAGGTTTCCTAAGTGGGACAGGCAGCATCTCTGGAGAGAAGGAATGGGTGACGTTTCGGATCAAGACTGAGCCTGAACAAGAGTCTCGACCCGAAACGTCACCCATTCCTTCTCTCCAGAGATGCTGCCTGTCCTGTAACTGAGTTACTCCAACTTCAATTATTTATTCGTCCAGTATGGAATCTTTTGTCCTGATTACATTGTTTTCTTTTTAAATTAAATCTTTATTTTCATTCATGTTTTTGCCCGTTACGATTCTAAACGGAACATTTATTAATGAGGCGTTGCCATGGAGACTGGTCAAACATTCCGGCGGGCTCTTGGTCAGTTGGTCAGCGATGATCATTATTTACGTGTCCTTTGCCATGCTCTTCTTCATGTTCATTCATAAAGTCAACGTCTTGCAGCGAAAGTTATCCGCCCGCGTCGCTGAGAGCCAATGGTCTTGCGCTGGACGTGATGATGCTGGTCCATCGGGACATCTGAGCAGTGGGTCAAGGGGAGTGGACGGAGAGGAGTGGACCGAGGAGAGTGGGCCGAGTGGCCTGGGCCAGGAGGTTGGACAATGAGCGTCCGTCCGGCCATTGATGATGAGGACGGGGCTGTGAGGAGCAAGTGTTCACCGTGCAGATATTCAGACGAGGATCCTTGAAGAACAATGAATGGCAGACACAGCCGCAACTGTCTTCCACACGGGAATGTCAACCATCCCTGGAATTGGGAAGACAGAAGTGAAAGCAGCGCTTCATTTACGTTTGGTCCCGGTCACACTGACAACCTCCTCTTCACCAGACAGTTTGGAAATTCCCTGAGAGACACATATCATCTCTCAGATGTTTGGAAACGGGACGAATGATTTATAAAACAATGTGTGTGTGTGTGTGTAATCAGCTCGACACAACCTCACGTTTCTGCAAATGAGCGATATTTACAGATGGTTGTATTTTGTTCCCCAATAAATAGCATTAGACTTTAGAACACAGACTAGGAAACACTTTTTTTCTCACAGAGAGTGGTGACTCTGTGGAATTCTCTGCCTCAGAGAGCGGTGGAGGCCGGTTCTCTGGATGCTTTCAAGAGAGCTAGATAGGGCTCTTAAAAATAGTGGAGTCGGGGGATATGGGGAGAAGGCAGGAACGGGGTACTGATTGGGGATCTGCCACAGAAGGCAGTGGAGGCCAATTCACTGGATTGTGTTCAAGAGATAGTTAGATTTAGCTCTAAGTGCTAACGGAATCAATGAATATGGGGAGAAAGCAGGAACGGGGTACTGATTCTGGATGATCAGCCATGATCATATTGAATGGCGGTGCTGGCTTGATGGGCCGAATGGCCTCCTCCTGCACCTATTTTCTATGTTTCTCTGTTTCCGTCAGTTTGGGCTGATAGTGGAGTAAGAGTGTAGAATACAGGGGCAGAATGAGTGAGTTGTGTAGTTGCGGGAGAACAAACGGGGAGTGGTGGTGGGACATGAGGAAAGCTGGAACAGCAACTACGGGTGCTGTCTGTACGGAGTTTGCATGTTCTCCCCGTGACCTGCGTGGGTTTTCTCCGGGTGCTCCAGTTTCCTCCCACACTCCAAAGACGTGCGGGTTTGTGGATTAATTGGCAGAAGTGTAAGTTGCCCCCAGTGTGTGTAGGTCAGTGTTAGTGGGCGTGCGGGGGTCGCTGGTCAGTGTGGACTCGGTCGGCCAAAGAGCCTGTTTCCTCGCTGCATCTCTAAACAAAACTGTGGGAACTGTGGAAAGGTTAGACTGCCGTGTTCCTATCACTGGAGACTTGCGGGCAGCTCCAAATCAATGTTTGTCTTCCACAGAATGTTGCTGATAAGGGGAGTGAAAGTTCACTGTGTCTCCAGCTCGGCAAATGCCACCGACATATTTATGTTGCTGTAAACTGGCTTGTTGTTAATGATCCACTAAACCCCCCCTGCTACATGGCCGTGCAAAATACACCCTGGACAGAGAATTAATGAATGAATACGTTTATTGGCCAAGTATTCACATACAAGGCATTTGCCTTGGTGCTCCGCCCGCAAGTGACAATGTATTACATAGAAACATAGAAATTAGGTGCAGGAGTAGGCCATTCGGCCCTTCGAGCCTGCACCGCCATTCAATATGATCATGGCTGATCATCCAACTCAGTATCCCGTACCTGCCTTCTCTCCATACCCCCTGATCCCCTTAGCCACAAGGGCCACATCTAACTCCCTCTTAAATACAGCCAATGAACTGGCCTCGACTACCCTCTGTGGCAGAGAGTTCCAGAGATTCACCACTCTCTGTGTGAAAAAAGTTCTTCTCATCTCGGTTTTAAAGGATTTCCCCCCTTATCCTTAAGCTGTGACCCCTTGTCCTGGACTTCCCCAACATCGGGAGCAATCTTCCTGCATCTAGCCTGTCCAACCCCTTAAGAATTTTGTAAGTTTCTATAAGATCACCTCTCAATCTCCTAAATTCTAGAGAGTATAAACCAAGTCTATCCAGTCTTTCTTCATAAGACAGTCCTGACATCCCATATTCATGATATCGTCTTGTACAGATGGGGTTTTGTACATTATTGAGGGTTTAGTTTTGGAGATACAGCACGGAAACAGGCCCTTCGGCCCATCCAGTCCGTGCCATCCATACGTTCACACTAGTTCTATGTTTTCCCCACCCCCCGGTGTAGTGTATGACCACATGTATCAAGGTACAATAAACAGCAAAGATAGACACACAATGCTGGAGTAACTCCGCAGGACAGGCAGCAGCAAAGATCTTTGGTCAGCAGCGCTGGAGAGAAGGAATGGGAAGGAACTGCAGATGTTGGTTCACACGAGGAAGGGTCTTGACCTAAAGCGTCACCCATTCCTTCTCTCCAGAGACGCTGCCTGTCCCGCTGAGTTACTCCACATTTTGTGTCTGTCTTTGTTATTGTTACCACACCTGGAGTATTGCGTACAGTTTTGGTCTCCAAATCTGAGGAAGGACATTATTGCCATAGAGGGAGTGCAGAGACGGTTCACCAGACTGATTCCTGGGATGTCAGGACTGTCTTATGAAGAAAGACTGGATAGACTCGGTTTATACTCTCTAAAATTTAGGAGATTGAGAGGGGATCTTATAGAAACTTACACAATTCTTAAGGGGTTGGACAGGCTAGATGCAGGAAGATTGTTCCCGATGTTAGGGAAGTCCAGGACAAGGGGTCACAGCTTAAGGATAAGGGGGAAATCCTTTAAAACCGATATGAGAAGAACTTTTTTCACACAGAGAGTGGTGAATCTCTGGAACTCTCTGCCACAGAGGGTAGTTGAGGTCAGTTCATTGGCTATATTTAAGAGGGAGTTAGATGCGGCCCTTGTGGCTAAGGGGATCAGGGGGTATGGAGAGAAGGCAGGTACGGGATACTGAGTTGGATGATCAGCCATGATCATATTGAATGACGGTGCAGGCTCGAAGGGCCGAATGGCCTCTACTCCTGCACCTAATTTCTATGTTTCTATGTTTCTATGTTTCTATGTCTACCTTGATACACGTAACAATAAACTATAATATTCGGTGTAAGCAGTTCCTTGTGATCCTCTGTCCAGGGGATAAGTTTGTGTTTGTGTGTTGGTTCATTCTGGTTAATAGACAATAGGTGCAGGAGTAGAGGCCATTCGGCCCATCGAGCCAGCACCACCATTCAATGTGATCATGGCTGATCATCCCCAATCAGTTCCCCGTTCCCGCCTTCTCCCCATATCCCCTGACTCCTCTATCTTTAAGAGCCCTATCTAGCTCTCTCTCGAAAGCATCCAGAGAACCGGCCTCCACTGAGGCAGAGAATTCCACAGACTCACCACTCTCTGTGAGAAAAAGTGTTTCCTCGTCTCCGTTCTAAATGGCCGACCCCTTATTCTTAAACTGTGTGGCCCCTGGTTCTGGACTCCCCCAACATCGGGAACATGTTTCCTGCCTCTAGCGTGTCCAAACCCTTAATAGTTTTATATGTTTCAATGAGATGAACCCTCTCATCCTTCTAAACTCCACAGAGTGTACAAGCCCAGTGCACACAACAACCGCCAGACAACAGTCGCTTGCCTTTTCATTTTTAATTCAAGTTTCCGTGCAAGTGATTGTGTGTCGCGACTGTCGACAGATCGATCACCCTCCGGGGGTCAATAAGGTCGTGTTGGTATAATATCGGGCACATCATCAGGTCGACACGTTCCACCCCTGCGTTGCTCCTGACTGTCTCAGCGAGAATGTAACGAGCGAGAGGCTGACCTTTAACTACATGTTAATCCTTGCACTCATCGCCGACACACCCAGAGAAACATGTAGACATCGCCCTGAAAATATGTGGCCTCCGCCCAGTCAAAGCTCATTAATAGCTCAGTAGATCCACTGATGGGTCGTTACACTTGGAGCTGTGGGCAGGGAGGGGGGGAGACTAATCACACACATTCCAGCCTGGTCTCCGTTGTATCGAGCTGTATTGTGCTGTGATTCCCCGCACCGCCTCTCACCACAGCAATGGGGGATCTGTTTCCCCCCCCCCTCCCTCTCCACTCCCCCCCCCCTCTACCCTCTCAGTCTCTTCTCCTCAGTCCTTTCCCCCCTCCCCCCCCCACCCTCCCTCCCCCTCTACCCCTGTCAGTCTCTTTCCACCCCCCCCCTCTCCCCCCCCCACCCCCTCTCCCCCCTCTCCCCCCCCCCCCACCCCCTCTCCCACCCTCTCTCTCCCCCCCTCTCCCTCCCCCCCCCTCTCTCTCCCCCCCCCCTCTCTCTCCCCCCTCTCTCTCCCTCTCCCCCCTCTCCCCCTCCCTCTCTCTCCCCCCTCCCCCCCCTCTCTCTCTCCCCCCTCTCTGTCCCCCCCCCCTCTCCCATCCCCCCCCCCCCCCTCTCTCCCTAGTGTGTGTAGGCTGGTGTTAGCGTGCGGCAATCGCTGGTTGGTGCAGACTCGATGGGCCGAAGGGCCTATTTCCGTGCTGTATCTCTAAAGTACTGGAGGGTAAAGGTGGGCGCGCTGCTCTCTCCCAGTTGATAGAGAGAGGGAGAGAAACTGATTGTGGATGATCAGCCGTGATCACATTGAATGGCGGTGCTGGCTCGAGGGGCTGAATGGCCTCAACTCCTGCACCTATTGTCCTGTTTCTGTGTTTCTTTGCCCCCTTTGCTCATCGGGTCAGGACCAATAATGTCCCCTCACAACCGTTCCCAGAGGCAGCGAGCAGGGACTGGCTGATGGATTCACATCTTGCTGATTCACAATTAGTCAGCCGTCTTGTGACGAGGGAGAGTTTACACGTGTCACAATAACTCAGTTAATGAGGAGGAGAATCACGGCCGAAACGCAATAAAGTCTCGCTCTCTCTCTCTCTCTCTCTCTGCCTATCATTATCACTATTCTTCTCTCTTTCATTTTCCCTCTCACACTCATCTATCTCAATCCTCCCTCCCTCTCCCTCTCCCTCTCCCTCTCTCCCTCTCCCCTCGTCTCTCTCTCTCTCCCCCTCTCTTTTAGAACACAACACAGGAAAAGGCCCTTCGGCCCACAACGTCTGTGCTGGACATGACACCATTCAACTAATTTCCTCTGCCTGCATGTGATCCATATCCCTGCATCATCATGCACCCCCACCTGACAGCCACCCCAAACCCCACTATCGTACCCCCCCCCCACCCCACCCCCACCCCCACCCCCCCCCCCCCCACCCCCCCCCCTCCCCCCCACCCCCCACCCCTGGCAGCGTGTTCCAGGCACCCCCCCCCCCACCCTCTGGGTAAACCCCCCCCCACCCCTACCCCCACTTGTCCCGCACGTCTCATAGAATCATCGAGCCATTGTCACACAGGACAGAAACAGGCCATTTGGCCCAATTTGTCCCTGCTGACCAAGATGCCCTGAGCTAGTGGCCATTTATCCACGTTTGGCCCAAATCCCTCAAAACCATTCCTATACTAACCCCTCTAAACTTTGCTCCAATCATCTCTGAATCTATGACTCTAGCTTTTGACATTTCCACCATTGGGGGGGTTCTAACTGTCCCACCCAACAATGCTAGTGTATAGTCGGACAATGAACTACAGCTGCTGTTTTACACACTATAGCTGGAGTAACTCAGCGGGTCAGGCAGCATCTGTGGAGAACATGGATAGGTGACGTTTCACAGAGTGCTGGAGTAACTCAGCGGGTTGGGCAGCATCTGTGGAGAACGTGGATAGGTGACGTTTCACAGAGTGCTGGAGTAACTCAGCGGGTTGGAGCAGCGGGTCGGGCAGCATGTCCCAAACCAAAATGGCATGTTAATACTTCATAAGTCATGGGAGCAGGATTAGGCCATTCGGCCCATCAAGTCTACTCTACCATTTTATCGTGGCTGATCTAACCTTTCCTCTCTACAATAAATGTAAATTGTCCCCAGTGTGTGTGGGGTAGTGTTAGTGTGTGGGGATCGCTGGTCAGCACAGACTCGGTGGGCCGAAGGGCCTGTTTCCGCGCTGTATCTCTAAACTAAACTAAACGAATCTTGCCGTAAACAACTTTCTCCAGGGGGTGGAATTTCCAAATCGGTCAAATCCCCGCTGGGTTTAATGTTTACTGTTGATCTGCCAATGAGCAATGCTTCAAAGCTTGTCTGATTGATGGAATCGGTAGTAAAGAAAGCAAACTCTATGCGAGCATTTCTTTCAAGGCTTGTATACAAAAACAGGGATGTTATGCTGAGGCTCTACAAGGCGCTGGTCAGGCCACACTTGGAATATTGTGAGCAGTTTTGGGCCCCGTGGGTTTTCTCCGGGATCTTCGGTTTCCTCCCACACTCCGGAGACGTGCAGGTTTGTAGGTTAATTAGCTTGGAGTAAGTGTAAAAGTGTGTGTAGGATAGTGTTAGTGTGCGGGGATCGCTGGTCGGCACGGGCTCGGTGGGCCGAAGGGCCTGTTTCCGCGCTGTATCTCTAAATTAAACGAACCAGATAATAGTTTTGCATTTATTGAATTATAATAACTTAACACAGTGTCGTGGACAGATTCGGAAGTATTCAACCTCCAATAGAAAACTTTTACAAAAGTAACGTTGAACTCATTCTGGTGAGAAGTCGGAAAGTGTAAGTGGGAACAAAGATATTCAAGATGAAATTGTCTTCTGTTTGTGGGGACAAGGTTGTTTGCAAACGCAGTCGTAGCAACGTCCAATAGAAGGTCTTAATCCAGAGCCTCATCTGACCATCTCGCTAATCTTCAGGGATGAGGAAGACATCTTCGATCTTCAGGGATGAGGAAGACCTAATAGCCAGTGCTGGTGAGGGGGTGGGGTGGGTGGAGAGGGGGTGGGGGGGTGGATGGGGGGGGGTGAGAGGGGTGGGGTGGATGGAGGGGGAGGGTGGGTGGATGGAGGGGGGGGTGGAGAGGGGGTGGGGTGGATGGGGGGGGGTGGGTGGATGGGGGGGGGGTGGAGGGGGTGGGGTGGGTGGAGAGGGGGGAGAGGGGGTGGAGGGGGGGTGGGGGGGGGGTGGGGTGGGTGGGGGGGGGGGGGGGGGTGGGGGTGGGGCACGCTGGGGGGTGGGGTGGGTGGGGGGGGGGGGTGGATGGAGGGGGGGGGTGGGGGGGGTGGGGTGCGTGTTTAGGGGGTACACTGCGTGTTTAGGGGGTGCAGTGGCTGTAATATCGTGCTTGAGATTCGATGTACTCCTTGATCTCCACGACTTTATTCTGATAATCCTCTAGCTGGGCGGCCCTGGCCTCCAGCTGCCGGTTCCCAGACACCAGCGTCTGTTCCGTTGCTGAAACAAAACACACACGTACACGGTCAGCAAAGTCTCCAGAACACGGACTGAACCACAACCCGCCAGGGACGGCCACGCCAATGGGCAAACTACACACCTGGAAGCTTGGTGCGTAGATAGAGCCATAGAGTGACACAGTGTGGAAACAGGCCCTTCGGCCCAACTTGCCCACACTGGCCCACATGTCCCAGCCCACACTAGTCCCACCAGCCTGTGTTTGGTCCACATCCCTCTAAACCTGTCATATATCCATGCTGGTACATACTGAAGATAGACAATGCACCATTGTGGGCTCCACCCTTCCTTGGTCATCTGTTGCCGGCCCTGCGTTGTTCTGGCCTGTTCTTACCTCTAGTTCCCTCCCCTCTACTTGCAGTCGGTAGAAGTGTCCCCACCCAAAACGTCACCTATCCATGCTCTCCGCAGATGCTGCCTGACCCGCTGAGTTACTCCAGCACTCTGTGAAACGTCACCCATCCATGTTCTCCACAGATGCTGCTGCACCCGCTGAGTTACTCCAGCACTCTGTGAAACGTCACCCATCCATGTTCTCCACAGATGCTGCTGCACCCGCTGAGTTACTCCAGCACTCTGTGAAACGTCACCTATCCATGTTCTCCACAGATGCTGCCTGACCCACTGAATTACTCCAGCACTCTGTGAAACGTCACCTATCCATGTTTCCACAGATGCTGCCTGACCCACTGAGTTATGGTGCAGCAGCATCTGTGGAGCTAAGGAAATAGGCAACGTTTCGGGCCGAAATCCTTCTGGAAATAGGCAACGTTTCGGGCCGAAACCCTTACGGGTTTCGGCCCAAAACGTTGCCTATTTCCTTAGCTCCACAGATGCTGCCTGACCCACTGAGTTACTCCAGCACTCTGTGAAACGTCACCTATCCATGTTCTCCACAGAATGGAGCGGCTGGGCTTGTACACTCTGGAGTTTAGGAGGTTGAGAGGATATCTCATTGAAACATATAAGATTATTAAGGGATTGGACAGGCTAGAGTCGGGAAACATGTTCCCGGTGTCAGGAACCAGGGGCCACAGTCCTTCCACAGATGCTGCCTGACCCGCTGAGTTACTCCAGCACTCTGTGAAACGTCACCTATCCATGTTCTCCACAGATGCTCCCTGACCCGCTGAGTTACTCCAGCACTCTGTGAAACGTCACCTATCCATGTTCTCCACAGATGCTCCCTGACCCGCTGAGTTACTCCAGCACTCTGTGAAACGTCACCTATCCATGTTCTCCACAGATGCTGCCTGACCCACTGAGTTACTCCAGCACTCTGTGTCTATCCTGCAAGCAACGTCTTGCCCAACTATATAAGAAAGGCTGATATGGGTGGGTGTGGAGAGAGTGCACCACCAGAGGGTGCTGCCACAGAATTAAAGGACGTACCTTCAGAATGAAGATGGGGAGGAATTTCTTTAAACAGAGGGTGGTGAATCTGTGGAATTCTTTGCCACAGACGGCTGTGGAGGCCACACGTCAGTGGATATTTTTATGGCTGAGATAGATAGATTATTGATTAGTGCGGGTGTCAGGGGTTATGGGGAGAAGGCAGGAGAATGGGGTTGGGAGGGAGAGATAGATCAGCCATGATTGAATGGTGGAACAGACTCGATGGGCCGAATTCCGCTCCTATATCTAACTTGATTCCCTGAATAAACATTGGTTCAACGAGCCAGAGACTTACTTTCAATCAGCTGTGTTAGCTCGGTGAACCTGTCCATGTAAAACCCAGCGTCAGTCTTCACGCGGTGAACCCGATCCATCACGTCTTTCGGCGGCGAGGCTGGGACCTTATTTCGCAGTTTCTCGTACTCGGGAATGAGTTCTTGCAGTTTCTGGCGAAGGACAAACAAGGCACGTTACACGTTGTCATAGAAACATAGGAAATAGGTGCAGGAGTAGGCCATTCGGCCCTTCGAGCCTGCACCGCAACAAAGGGTCAACTCTCGGGAGAAGTAAAAAGTAATTACATTAGTTCCAGGTGAATAAACCATACAGTGGATGAGGTGAACTAAATGCTGAATGGTTGATGTTGGAGATGGAGGGGAATACAATCAGGAGAGGCACAGATAGTGTTGGCAGTCAAAACCTTACCCCCCAGGATAGAAATGTCCAACTCTAGATGGTGTGGATTTAAGGTGAGAGGGGGACAGTTTAGACAATAGGTGCAGGAGTAGGCCATTCGGCCCTTCGAGCCAGCACCGCCATTCAATGTGATCATAGCTGATCATCCACAATCAGTACCCCGTTCCTGCCTTCTCCCCATATCCCCTGACTCCGCTATCTTTAAGAGCCCTATCTAGCTCTCTCTTGAAAGTATCCAGAGAACCGGCCTCCACTGCCCTCTGAGGCAGAGAATTCCACAGATTCACCACTCTCTGTGAGAAAAAGTGTTTCCTCGTCTCCGTTCTAAATGGCCGACCCCTTATTCTTAAACTGTGGGTGTCCCCTGGTTCTGGACTCCCCCAACATCGGGAACATATTTCTACCAACGTACTAACGGAGATGTGCGGGGCAGGTGTTTTACACAGGGGGGGGGTGGTGGGTGCCTGGAACGGGCTGCCAGGGGTGGGGGCGGTGGCAGAGATGATAGTGGGGTTTAAGAGGCTTTTAGACAGGCGCGTGGATACGCAGGGAATGGAGGGATACAGATCATGTGCAGGCAGAGGGGATTAGTTTAACTTGGCGTCATGTCCAGCACGGACATTGTGGGCCAAAGGGCCTGTTCCTGTGCCGTTCTATGTTCTATGAAGGCTGAACCAATGTTGTGGGGGACGTTTACCTGCTGAGCTTCCTCTGCGGTGTCGAGTGCATCGTTGGCGTTCTGCTCCAGTTCCCCGGCTCTCTGTCTGTTGGCCTTGTTGTCCAGCGCCAGGCCGCTGATCTGGCCAGCGAGTGGAGACAGTCGACGTGACATGTCCTGCAGGCTCAGCCCTGTGTTCACCAACACACCCTCTGCCTGTAAAATATACACCAGCATCAACACAGGGCCTTACTGTCACCGGTCCCAGATAGTACAACGAGACTCGTACTAGTAGCCACACACGCAACATGATATGTAAACATAGTGCACTGTGAACAATATTATAAACCAGAAAACACAACAATATTCACACATATACACACATACATAGACACAACATGCTGGAGTAACAGCAGTGTCTCGACCCGAAACGTCACCCATTGCTTCTCTCCAGAGACGCTGCCTGTCCCGCTGAGTTAAACTAAATCTAAATTTTATTAGCTATTTAAGTTATGACATCGGATGGAAGCTGCAAACCAAATCTCGTTGCGTTTATGTGCAACGACAATAAAATATATTATTATTACTCCAGCATTTTGTGTCTATCTTCGGTTTAAACCAGCATCTGCAGTTCCTTCTTACACACATATGCACACACACAGAATTTTCATGCAGACAGTCCCGTACAGTTCCAATACCAAGGCACGTCCCCGATGAACAAACATAGAAACATAGAAAATAGGTGCAGGAGTAGGCCATTCGGCCCTTCGAGCCTGCACCGCCATTCAATATGATCATGGCTGATCATCCCCAATCAGTACCCCGTTCCTGCCTTCTCCCCATATCCCCTGACTCCGCTATCTTTAAGAGCCCCATCTAGCTCTCTCGTGAAAACATCCAGAGAACCGGCCTCCACCGCCCTCTGAGGCAGAGAATTCCACAGACTCACCACTCTCTGTGAGAAAACGTGTTTCCTCATATCCGTTCTAAATGGCTTACCCCTTATTCTTAAACTGGTTCTGGACTCCTCCAACATCGGGAACATGTTTCCTGCCTCTAGTATGTCCAAACCCTTAATAATCTTATATGTTTCAATAAGATAACCTCTCATCCTTCTAAACTCCAGAGTGTACACGCCCAACCGCTCCATTCTCTCAGCATATGACAGTCCCGCCATCCCGGGAATTAACCTTGTAAACCTACGCTGCTCTCCCTCAATAGCAAGAATGTCCTTCCTCAAATTAGAGGACCAAAACTGCACACAATACTCCAGGTGTGGTCCCACTAGGGCTCTGTACAACTGCAGAAGGACCTCTTTGCTCCTACACTCAACTCTTGTTATAAAGGCCAACATGCCATTGGCTTTCTTCGCTGCCTGCTGTACCTGCATGCTTACTTTCATAGACTGATGTACAAGGACCTCCAGATCCCGTTGTACTTCCCCTTTTCCCAACTTGACACCATTGTGGTTGAGTTTCCCGCATGCACGCCCCCCCCACAGTGGATGTCCCTGGATGAGATCTACCTGTTGGATGCGGTCCTGTGCCGAGCTGATGGCCTCAGTGATATCGCCGATCCCCTCGTCCACCTTCCTCAGCGCCGTGTCAGCATCACGCACCGCGTCTGCAGCGGCACCGATATCGTCCTTCACCTCCCCCGCTCGGTCCCTGTGGCACGGAGCAAGGACAAGTTCACCCAGCTGTAAATGTCCAGCGGTCCTACACTGGACCACGGCCCTCAGGCCAATGGGTCTGGGATAATGGCCGCAACTCACCCACCCTGACCCCAACTAACCTACAGACTCAGCAACTGCAGGTTTCAGTTTAGTTTAGGGATACAGTGCGGAAACAGGCCCTTCGGCCCAACTAGCCCGTACTGACCAGTGATCCCCGCCAAAAAATTGTGTCCCCCCCCGTCCCCTCCATATTTTGATAGCGAGTTCCGTGCCTGGGTGGGCTGCCTAGACTGTTCTAGAGACTAGTATAGATGGGGCATGGGCTAGGCTGAAGGGCCTGTTCTAGAGACTAGTATAGATGGGGCATGGGCTGGGCTGAAGGGCCTGTTCTAGAGACTAGCACAGATGGGCTACGTTGGTTAGCGTGGATGAGTTGGGCCGACTGTGACGTACTGGGGCTGCCCCGTTACCTGGCTGTTGTTGCTTCTTCCAACAAGGCGTTGGCTTTGTCAACGTCGTGTTGTGTGTGCGCGAGGATCTCCGACACGTCCGGCAGCCGAGCGGCGATGTCCCGTAGCGTGCTGATCTTGTCGCCGATGGTCGTGGCGTCCGTGGGCAGTCGCAGCGACAGCACGTACTCACTGACCCTCACTATCTCCGCTGGGTCAGCTCTGGCCGCTGTAACACAAGGACAGTGTGGACGTTAGTGTAGACGCTGGGGTTTAGTATTAGTTTTAGAGATCGTGTGGGGAGGGGGGAGGAGAGGAGACGGAAGGGGAGGGGAGATGATGGGTGGTGAAAGGAGAGGGGTGGAGAGGGGAGGAGGGGTGACAGTACAGTAACAATGAATCACGTACAGGTCAGGAAGTCTTTGACTTGGCTGATGAGACTCTTGATGCCAGCGAGGTTTCTGTGCATCTGGTCTTTGGCAGCTACGGCTCGGTAGGTCAGGCTCAGGGCGTTGTCCTTGGCCTGCTGGGCCAGTTGGTTGGTACTCTGCAGCTGTAAGACAAGACGGAATATCTGGGTGGATGCACAGCCTGGTATCCCTGGGGGAATCGACCCGGCCGCTCACAGGCAGGCGGTGACCCCTGTCCCACCCCGGTCATTCCCTCTTCTCCCCGCTCCTGTCCGGCACAAGGTACAGAAGCTTGAAAGCGCGCACCACCAGACTCAGGAACAGCTTCTTCCCCTCTGCTATCAGGCTTCTGAACGGCCCTTCCATAAGCTAGGGTGCTGTCCGATTCACCTCTACCCCATTGTGGACATTGGACTTTGTCTGTGGAACTGATGCACTACGATGCTGGGAACCAAAGACCCTATAACGGGGCAAGATAGACCACTCCTGCTAAATGCGATGGGCTGATGTGTAGTACGCAACGGAGTGGAACGTGGGCCTTTTTGTCATCCATTGCCGTAACCGGACCCGACCCGACCCGACCCCACCCGACCCCACCCGACCCCAACCAACCCGACCCCACCCGACCCGCAGTGTAATCAACGTTGCGGGGGAACAGTTTGTGTTAATAAATTATCATTCTGAAAATGAGAATATTTTTCCCAAAGAACTTGTATTTTCACGAGGATGTTTCCGTAACCGGCTTCCGTCTCCGCACGAGTATCTTTGCTCTGCTACGACGGGGTCTTTGGAGCGGAGACGGAAGCCGGTGACGGGAATGGGGCCGAAAATGACCCACGAATCTGCCCATGAACGACCGTAGTACGTATTTCTCATCGAGTGGCCCATCTTGCCCGCTGTGGGATCTTTGCTGAGAACTAAATCCTGCACTCTGTATCTTCCCCTTTGTTCTACCTATTGGACCTGAGTTTGATTTGATTGTATTTGTGGTTAGTTTAATTTAGTTAATTCGTTTCACTATTGTGTACTGTATTATCTGATCTGATTGGATAGCAAAACAGAGCGTTTCACATTGAGTTTAGTCTATTGTCACATGTACCGAGGTACAGTGTAAAACTTTGCTACATGTGACGATAACTGTATTGTAATCATGTACAGTCTATCTGCTGACCAGCCAGCACTGACATTCAATATGATCGTGGCTGATCATCCACAATCAGTACCCCGTTCCTGCTTTCTCCCCATATCCCTGGATTCCGTTAGCCCTAAGAGCTAAATCTAACTCTCTCTTGAAACAGGTGACATTAATACACAAAAGACCTACCTTTCGGGAGAGCTGGGCGATTCTGTTGGAGATGTCGGGCACTGCAGTGCTGCCTCTCTCTGCATCCTCGATGGCTTTCCTCGACAGCTGCACCACTCCCCGACAGTCTGGACCAGTGCAGGTTGCGGGGCAGAGCTCCCCCTCGCAGCGCTCCGCCGTGCAAGGATCCCCCCTGGACCCTCCACACACCTAGCGAGAGGTCACAGCAAGGAGGGGGTTAACATATGATTGTCGGCACTGGGCCTGTACTCGCTGGAGTTTAGAAGGATGAGGGGGGTACTTCATTGAAACTTCCCGAATAGTGAAAGGCCTGGATAAGAGTGGATGTGGAGAGGATGTTTCCACTAGTGGGAGAGTCTAGGACCAGAGGGCACAGCCTCAGAATTAAAGGATATTCCTTTAGGAAGGAGATGAGGAGGAATTTCTTTAGGGTGGTGAATCTGTGGAATTCTTTGCCACAGACGGCTGTGGAGGCCATAAGTCAGTGGATATTTTTAAGGCAGAGATAGATAGATTCTTGATTCATACGGGTGACAGGGGTTATGGGGAGAAGGCAGGAGAATGTGGTTGAGACTGAGAGGGAGAGATAGATCAGCCATGATTGAATGGTGGAGTAGACTAGATGGGCCGAATGGCCTAATTCTGGTCCTAGAATGTATGAGCTACGATCACACGATGGGCCCTAAGGGTTCAGAGAGTGTATAGGAAGGAACTGCAGATGCTGGTTTACACCGAAGAGAGACATAAAATACTGGAGTAACTCAGCGGGACGGGCAACATCTCTGGAGTCTGAAGAATGGTCTTGATCCAAACTCACCTATCCATGTTCTCCACAGATGCTGCCTGACCCGCTGAGTTATGGTGCAGCAGCATCTATGGAGCGAAGGAAATAGGCAACGTTTCGGGGCCCTTCGAAACCCTTCTGGAAATAGGCAACGTTTCGGGCCGAAACCCTTATGGGTTTCGGCCCGAAACGTTACCTATTTCCTTAGCTCCATAGATGCTGCTGCACCCGCTGAGTTACTCCAGCACTCTGTGAAACTTCACCTATCCATGTTCTCCACAGATGCTGCCTGACCCACCGAGCGCTGCCTCACCTTACTGATGAGTGGGCTGATGTCTGGGGTCTTCAGGCCTTCCTTCAGCTGGCGTAGTTTGAGGCCGTTGTCGGGGCTGAGACGGGACTCCAGGCTTTTGGCTGTGAGGCGGGAATCACGCGCCTTCAAGATGGCGGGCTCCACTGCCGTGACCCTGTCCTTCGCTCTACCAGACCGTCGGTACGATGCCAAGATGTCACTGTACACACCTGAAGGGACAGAAATCATCAGCACCTGTGGCAGCATGGCAGGACTTTCATATGATGGTGGCTGACTAGGAAAAGAGGAGATGCAGCGAGACCTGGGTGTCATGGTACACCAGTCATTGAAGGTAGGCATGCAGGTGCAGCAGGCAGTGAAGAAAGCCAATGGTATGTCACCATTCATAGCAAAAGGATTTGAGTATAGGAGCAGGGAGGTTCTACTGCAGTTGTACAGGGTCTTGGTGAGACCACACCTGGAGTATTGCGTACAGTTTTGGTCTCCAAATCTGAGGAAGGACATTATTGCCATCGAGGGAGTGCAGAGAAGGTTCACCAGACTGATTCCTGGGATGGCAGGACTGTCTTATGAAGAAAGACTGGATAGACTTGGTTTATACTCTCTAGAATTTAGGAGATTGAGAGGGGATCTTATAGAAACTTACAGAATTCTTAAGGGGTTGGACAGGCCAGATGCAGGAAGATTGTTCCCGATGTTGGGGAAGTCCAGGACAAGGGGTCACAGCTTAAGGATAAGGGGTAAATCTTTTAGGACCGAAATGAGAAAAACATTTTTCACACAGAGAGTGGTGAATCTCTGGAACTCTCTGCCACAGAGGGTAGTCGAGGCCAGTTCATTGGCTATATTTAAGAGGGAGTTAGGTGTGGCCCTTGTGGCTAAGGGGATCAGGGGGTATGGAGAGAAGTCAGGTACAAGATACTGAGTTGGATGATCAGCCATGATCATATTGAATGGCGGTGCAGGCTCGAAGGGCCGAATGGCCTACTCCTGCACCTATTTTCTATGTTTCTATGTTCCTATGACTAAATGGTGGAGCAGACCTTTGGGCCGAATGGCCTAATTCTATTACATGATCTTATGATCTTATCCAGACTCACTGATCTGTTGTGGGGCAGAACTACATGGACATAGACTGAGGCCAACCATCGATTGTTCTGTTTCTGTCTTCACCCCCACAAACTGCAGGAACAACGTCTCATATTCCACGGGTAGTTTACAATCCAATGGCAGGAAGACTGAATTCTCCCGCCACCCCCCCCCTCTCCTCCTTGGCCCCTCCACTGGCCCCCTCACTGGCCCCTCCACTGGCCCCTCCACTGGCCCCCCCACTGGCCCCCCCACTGGCCCCCCATCTCCTCATTGGCCCCCCCCCACTGGCCCCTCCACTGGCCCCCCCCACTGGCCCCCCCACTGGCCCCCCCTCTCCTCACTGGCCCCCCCGACTGGCCCCTCCACTGCCCCCCCCACTGGCCCCTCCCACTGGCCCTCCCACTGGCCCCCCATTGCCCCCCCCCACTGGCCCTCCTCACTGCCCCCCCCCCACTGGCCCCTCCCTGCCCCCCCCACTGGCCCTCCCACTGGCCCCCCATTGCCCCCCCCCCCCCCCCCACTGGCCCCCTCCACTGCCCCCCCCCCCCCACTGGCCCCTCCCACTGGCCCCCCCACTGGCCCCTCCATTGGCCCCCCCACTGGCCCCCTCCATTGGCCCCCCCCACTGCCCCCCCCTCTCCTCACTGGACCTCTCCTCACTGGCCCCCCCACTGGCCCCCCCCTCTCCTCACTGCTCCCCCCCCGACTGGCCCCTCCACTGCCTGCCCACTGGCCCTCCCACTCCCCCCCCCACTGTCCCCCCCACTGGCCCCCCCACTGGCCCCCCCACTGGCCCTCCCACTGCCCCCCCCACTGTCCCCCCATGGCCCCCCCACTGGCCCCTCACCTTGAGCACCTGACGATCCGTCAGCGATGTAGCGATCCACCTGTTCCTTCTTCACACGGACCTGGTCCTGGATGTCCCTCATGTCCCCGTTCAGCTCCTCCACCTCCACGAGTAGCCGCACGTTCTGATCCACAGCCCCGATGTCAGGGTTGACCCGGTCAGTCTCCAGCCTGTGAACACGTGCAAACACTTAGTCCCTTGTGAGAGTTTTGCCGTTGTATTTCAGGTGTACGGGCAGTGTGCCAGCCTCTACAATGACCAGCCCTGGACACCAGCTGATGACCAGACCACCAACGCCTGTAAAAGTGAGTACCGCTGGCTTGGGTCACTGCCCCTGGGCACAGTGTGGACCTCCCGCCTGTAGAGGCCCCAACGAGTCTAGTTTAGAGATACAGCGCGGAAACAGGCCCTTCGGCCCATTGAGTCCGTGCCGACCAGCGTCTTGATTAGTACCGGTGTCAGCGGTTATGGGGAGAAGGCAGGAGAATGGGGCTAGGAGGGAGAGATAGATCAGCCATGATTGAATGGTGTAGACTCGATGGGCTGAATGGCCTCATTCTACTCCTATCTCACATTGCAAGTAAACACTTTCATTTTCTCCTCTAATAGACAATAGGTGCAGGAAGAGGCCATTCGGCCCTTCGAGCCAGCACCGCCATTCATTGTGATCATGGCTGATCATCCCCAATCAATAACCCGTGCCTGCCTTCTCCCCATATCCCTTGACTCCACTAGCCCCTAGAGCTCTATCTAACTCTCTCTTAAATCCATCCAGTGACTTGGCCTCCACTGCCCTCTGTGACAGGGAATTCCACAAATTTTTTCTCACCTCAGTCTTAAATGGCCTCCCCTTTATTCTAAGACTGTGGCCCCTGGTTCTGGACTCGCCCAACATTGGGAACATTTTTCCTGCATCTAGCTTGTCCAGTCCTTTTATAATTTTACATGTTTCTATAAGACCCCCCCCTCATCCTTCTAAACTCCAGTGAATACAAGCCTAGTATTTTCAACCTTTCCTCACATGATGGTCCCGCCATCCCAGGGATATTGAACACATGCAGAGATGGTGAGGGCTGGTGACGTACCTGAGCTGGATGTACTTGTTGTACATGTCAGTAATGGTGGCGTTGGACACAGCAGGGTTGCTGATGATGGCCTGAATCTGCCGCAGTCTGTTGTTCAGCTCAAGTATCTGTGAGTCGTGCTCACCGCCGGCCAGTCCGGGCAGCTTGATGTTGACCAGCGCTTTGTGCCGCACGGTGATGGAGCTCAGCTCCTTGTCCATGATCAGGAAGCAGGGATGGCACTGGCGGCACTTGGGGAAGTCGGGGCAGTAGCCGCGCGCCCGCTCACACTGGTCGCAGCGCTGGCCCGTGAAGCCTGGCCGACACCCACACCTGCCCGTCACCTTGTCACACGCACCCTCCTCCGATCCGACAGCATTACACTCACAGCCTGGAGACAGAAAAGACACAGTGTCACCACGGGTCACCCTGGAGAAGATTCACGAGGAAACATAGAAACATAGACAATAGGTGCAGGAGTAGAGGCCATTCGGCCCTTCGAGCCTGCACCACCATTCAATATGATCATAGAAACATAGACAATAGGTGCAGGAGTAGAGGCCATTCGGCCCTTCCAGCCTGCACCACCATTCAATATGATCATAGAAACATAGACTATAGGTGCAGGAGTAGAGGCCATTCGGCCCTTCCAGCCTGCACCACCATTCAATATGATCATCCAACTCAGTATCCCATACCTGCCTTCTCTCCATACCCCCTGATCCCTTTAGCCACAAGGGCCACATCTCTAACTCCCTCTTCAATAAAGATTGGAATAGACCGGGTAGACACACGGAGACCCTGGCCCGTGAGTAGGGGGATCGAGAACAAGAGTGAGGAGACATTGGTTTAAAGTGAGGGGGGAAAAGGTTTAATAGGAACCTGAGGGGTAACGTCTTCACACGGAGGGCGGTGGGTGGAAGGAACGAGCTGCCAGAGGAGGTGGTTGAGGCAGGGATTGAAACATTTAGACTAAGGAGTTAGTGGTGGCCCTTAGGGTGAGAGGAACTCCCCTGTCCCCTGTCTCCATCAATGATGTGGATGTGCAGTTTACTGGACAATAGACAACAGGTGCAGGAGGAGGCCATTCGGCCCTTCGAGCCAGCACCGCCATTCATTGTGATCAAGGCTGATCTTCCCCAATCAGTCCCCGTATCTCCAGACTCCGCTATCTTTAGATTCAGATTCAGATTCAGATTCAGATTCACGGGAGGTTGGTCTTGGAGGGGAGGGTGTTCCTCAAACTGTGGAGCATCCTGGACAATACAGCTCACCCCCTCCGTGACACACTGGTCAACATGAGGAGCACCTTCAGCAACAGACTGGTTCCACCAAGATGCAGCACAGAACGCCACAGGAGATCCTTCTTCCCTGTGGCTATCAAACTGTACAACTCCTCCCCATTCTGTCGTGGGGTAGACTGGCTCCCCCCCCCCCCCCCCCCCCCCCCCCCCCCCCCCCCCCCCCCCCCCCCCTTCCCCCCCCCCAATCCTTCCCACTTTTAACTTCATGTTTGGTGTACCTTGTGTGTTTATGACAGTTGGCAGATCAATATCCCTCCTGGAATAGAAACATAGACAATAGGTGCAGGAGGAGGCCATTCGGCCCCTCGAGTCAGCACCGCCATTCATTGTGATCATGGCTGATCATCCAACTCAGTATCCAATAACCCGTGCCTGCCTTCTCCCCATATCCCTCGACTACACTATCCCCTAGAGCTCTATCTAACTCTCTCTTAAATCCATCCAGTGACTTGGCCTCCACTGCCCTCTGTGTCAGCCTGTGATGGCTGTGTGGCAGCGTCGCAGTATCACCAGGCCGCCACAGGGTGGAGCAGTGGGACTGACGATGTCCACACACACAGTGAGCATTGGTCACTCACACCACCACAGCTACTGACCAGCAGGATGTGTGAATCTCTGCCCACCGGGCACCAGCAGCCTATACACTACGTTACACTTTAGAGATACAGCGCGGAAACCGGAGCACCCGGAGAAACCCCACGCAGGTCACGGGGAGAACGTGCAAACTCCGCACAGACAGCGCCCGTAGTCGGGATGGATCCCGCGTCTCTGGCCATCTGCATGTCTCACACCTCGTGTGTGTCATCTCAGGCCTTTCTCCAACCGTCTGCCTGTCACTTCACTCACGTTCACCTGTGACTTGCCCTCTTCCCCTCCTCTCCAAACAGTTTGAAGAAGGTTCCCGACCTGAAACGTCACCTATCCACGTTCTCCACTGATGCTGCCTGACCCGCTGAGTTATTCCAGCACTCTGTGAAACGTCACCTATCCATGTTCTCCACAGATGCTGCCTGACCCGCTGAGTTATGGTGCAGCAGCATCTATGGAGCTAAGGAAATAGGCAACGTTTCGGGGCCAAAACCCTTCTGGAAATAGGCAACGTTTCGGGGCGAAACCCGGAAGGGTTTCGGCCCGAAACGTTACCTATTTCCTTAGCTCCATAGATGCTGCTGCACCCGCTGAGTTACTCCAGCACTCTGTGCCTTTCCTTGGTAAAGCATCATCTGCAGTTCCTTGTGTTTTACATTGAGTGGTGTGACAGGAGTGAAGGTTGACCAGGGTGACCACGCCTGTATGGCCAGCAGGTCTGGTACTTACGCACGCATTCTGTACCCAAGCTGTAGTAATAGTCCGGGCAGTTCAACATGTCCGATTGGCCGCACGTTCGTCCTCGAATGCCCGCTCTGCACGGACACTGCCCGCTCACCTGGACAACAAAGGCAAACGTTAACAATGTTTATTGGTCCATAAGTGATAGGAACAGAATTAGGCCATTCGGCCCATCAAGTCTACTCCGCCATTCAATCATGGCTGATCTATCTCTCCCTCCTAACCCCATTCTCCTGCCTTCTCCCCATAACCCCTGACACCCGTACTAATCAAGAATCTATCTATCTCTGCCTTAAATTATATCCACTGACTTGTGGCCTCCACAGCCGTCTGTGGCAAAGAATTTGTAGAAGGGATTCGGCCCAAAACGTTGTCTATTTCCTTTGTTCCGTAGATGCTGCCTCACCTGCTGAGTTTCTCCAGCACTGTTTGTCCACAGATTCACCACCCACTGAAAGAAATTCCTCCTCATCTCCTTCCTAAAGGAACGTCCTTTAATTCTGAGGCCGTGCCCTCTAGTCCTAGACTCTCCCACCAGTGGAAACATCCTCTCCACATCCACTCTATCCAGGCCTTTCACTATTTGATATTCCTCCTCATTTCCTTCCTAAACTTACTTGTCATTTGGAATATTCGGAAGGTAATCCAGAATTAAATATGTTTCAAAAGAACTTACTTAATTATGGGCTAATAATGGGGAAAAAAGCTTATACTCAAATTTTGGAAAAATGCTCCAATACCAACAACAAAAATGTGGATTTCAAACATGTTCGAAACACTACACTTGGAAGAGATGAGACTCCTCCTAGCAGGCAAAGCAGATCACTTCCAAAAGACGTGGTCTGTATTTATGGAACTATTACAAGCATAAGGTGCAATAATAAGTTAAAACATAAAGGCTACCAGGACCTGGTAACGGGGGGTATAAAATAAATGTTTAATAAAAACACGGCTGGTATATCCTTTTTTGCGGAGTTTTGTGTTACAATTGATTTTTCTTTCTTCTTTTTTTTCTTTTCTTTCTAGGGTCTTATTTATTTTCTTTACTTCCTTCTCTAATTCCTTCCCTAAGGAGTTCTCTTCTCCCAACACTTTCCTGCACCTTCACGATTCTTCCTTACTTCTTTTTTTTATTTCTATCTTTGTTAAGGCTCAAAGAATGAAGTGGTACAACATAATGTAATAAGATATATGCGATGTATTAATGTGATTTACTGGACTGCTAATAAAAATTAAAAAAAATAAAAAAATAAAAACTTAATTGTCATTTGTACCGAGACGCAGTGATGAGATTCTTAGCTGCCGCAGAGTAACGGCTCTGCAAACACAGGAGTCCGTAGGCAGCTTAATAAACTAAAACATAACGGCACGTACCTGATTGCAGTACAAGCTGTAGGAGTTAGTGGGGTGGCACTGGCAGGCCGTGCAGCCAACACCGCTACGGAGGTTCCAGAAACCCTGGTCGCACTGGTCGCAGGTGGGGCCCACCACGTGTGGGAGACAACTGCACTGACCACTGGTCTGGCTGCAGCTGCTGCCCGGCTGTGATCCTGCTCACTGCTCACTGCACGCACATCACCCATCTGCAACTTCCTGCACCACACAAGCCCCGTCACCTTCATCTGTCCGCAATCTTCCTGCCTGACCCCATCCAGCACTCTGTTGTCACCATCCATGTTCTCCACAGATGCGCTGACCCCTGACTCCCACTCTGTGAAAGTCACTCCATGGCACTCTGTGTATAACGTCACCTATCCATGTTCCCCACAGATGCTGCCTGACCCGCTGAGTTACTCCAGCACTCTGTGAAACGTCACCTATCCATGTTCCCCACAGATGCTGCCTGACCCGCTGAGTTATGGTGCAGCAGCATCTATGGAGCGAAGGAAATAGGTAACGTTTCGGGCCGAAACCCTTCTGGAAATAGGCAACGTTTCGGGCCGAAACCCGAAAGGGTTTCGGCCCGAAACGTTGCCTATTTCCTAAGCTCCATAGATGCTGCTGCACCCGCTGAGTTACTCCAGCACTCTGTGAAATGTCACCTATCCATGTTCTCCACAGATGCTGCCTGACCCGCTGAGTTACTCCAGCACTTCAGCACAATTCCTCAACATAGAACACGGAATAAGTACAGCACAGGAACAGGCCCTTCGGCCCACAATGTCCGTGCCGTACATGATGCGAAGACCAATCCATATCCCTGCATATCCACGTGCCTGTCCAAAACCCCACTATCGTATCTGCTTGCAGCCCCCACCCCTGGCAGCCCGTTCCAGGCACCCGCCACCCTCTGCGTTGGCCAAACCTACCCCACACATCACCTTTAAACTTTGCCCCTCTCACACTAAAGCTGCGCCCTCTAGAAACATAGAAACATAGAAATTAGGTGCAGGAGTAGGCCATTCGGCCCTTCGAGCCTGCACCGCCATTCAATATGATCATGGCTGATCATCCAACTCCGTATCCCGTACCTGCCGTCTCTCCATACCCCCGATCCCCTTGGCCACAAGGGCCACATCTAACTCCCTCTAGCCAATGAACTGGCCTCAACTACCCTCTGTGGCAGAGAGTTCCAGAGATTCACCACTCTCTGTGTGAAAAAAGTTCTTCTCATCTCGGTTTTAAAAGATTTCCCCCTTATCCTTAAACTGTGACCCCTTGTCCTGGACTTCCCCAACATCGGGAGCAATCTTCCTGCATCTAGCCTGTCCAACCCCTTAAGAATTTTGTAAGTCTTGGACACCTCCACCCCGGGGAAAGGTTGTGACTGTCTACGCTGAGCCCAGTAATGTATATGCGAGGTGGGCGGGGTGAAGGTTGGCGGTCGGTCGAGGTCGAGGTCGAGGTCGCAGTGCCGTGCCGTGCGGTACTCACTCTGGCAGCCGGCAGCGTTGGTGGCGAGCAGCCGGTAGAAGCCGGATTTGCAGCGGTCACAGCGAGCGCCCTCCACGTTCTCCTTGCAGCGGCACTGCTGCGTTACGGGGTCACACGCCCCGTCATCCAGAGACCCCGCCCGCTCACAGTCACAGGCGAAGGCTGGCGGGAAAAACAAACACAGTGAGCGGTCGACATCGCGCCCTCCTGGGGCCAGAGTTACGGAGAACTCTAAACCCGATATAGGTCACAGGATGCTGGTATTGATGAGAGTGTTAGATACAGCTCTTGGGGCGGAGTCAGGGGATATGGGGAGAGGCAGGAACGGGGTACTGATTGTGGATGATCAACCATGATCATATATAATGTCGGTGCTAGCTCGAAGGGCCGAATGGCCTCCTCCTGCATCTATTTTCTTTGTTTCTATGTTCCTATGGTCAGGAATATTGCGTGCAGTTCAGCCCGGCGTGAGGGGGCTGAGGGGGGGGGGGGGGGGGGGGGGGAGGGGGTGGGGGAGGGGGGCGCGGGATTTTGTAAGTGCCCTTTCTGTGGCCACAGTTTACATACCTTGGCTTGTTATACAAGCAGGTAATCTCACTCTGACTCAATTCAATTCCATTCCGTTACAGGAAGGATGTGGGGGCTTTGGAGAGGAGGTTCACCAGAACGATGCCGGGATTTGAGGGGTTCAGCCACAGGGAGAGGCTGGACAGACTTGGATCATTTCTCTGGAGGATTAAAGGGCAAGTGTGGGGCAGGTATTTTTCACAGGGAATGGTCGGGGTCTGGAACACACTGCCAGCTGTGTTAAACTGACCCTAGTGTGTGCAGGATAGTGTTAGTGTACGGGGTCAGTATGGACTCGGTGGGCCGAAGGGCCTGTCTCCGCACCGTATCTCTGAAGTTTAAAGTGCGTAGGATAGTACCAGTGTACGGGGCGATTGCTGATCGCTGGGCCGAAGGGCCTGTCTCCGCTCCGTATCGCTAATGTCTAAATGCTCACCCACACAGGCGTCGATGGCGGTGATATCTCGCCGGGGGTCCCGACGGAAGGGGGGCCGGCACTTCTCACAGTTGTTGCCCATGGTGTTGTGTTGGCAGCCATCACAGACCCCTCCGCTAACCCCACCGCTGGCACGGTGAACGCCCGCATCAAAGTGGCATCTCTGGGCGTGGTTGTTGCAGTTACACTCTGACACACACACACACACAAGGGAAAGAAAACATGTCAACCTGAGGAACTGCAAGTGCTGGCTCACAAAAACAAGACACAAAGTGCCGGAGTAGGCAATAGACAATAGGTGCAGGAGGAGGCCATTCGGCCCTTCGAGCCAACTGTGTGCGGGTGTCAGGGGTTACGGGGAGAAGGCAGGAGAATGTGCTAGAGGCTACAAGATAGATCAGCCATGATTAAATAGTGGAGTAGACTTGATGGGCTGAATGGCCTCATTCTGATTCTATCACTTGTGACCTTATGATCCGAATTGTCTGCTCCCTCCACAGATGCTGCCTGACCCGCTGTGTTCTTCCAGCACTTTCTGTTTTGCCCCTGATCACTTGCCCAGTTTACAGGCCTCGCGGTGGTGCAGCGGGTAGAGCTGCTGCCTCACAACCCCAGAGACTCTGGTTCGATCCTGACTACGGGTACTGTTTGCGCGGAGTTTGCATGTTCACCCCGTGACCTGAGTGGGTTTCTCCAGGTGCTTCGGTTTCCTCCCACACTCAAGAGATGTACAGGTTTGTAGGTTATTTGGCTTGGTGTGTGTGTAAATTGTCCCCTAGTGTGTGTGGGGTAGTGTCAGTGTGCCTGGGGTCATAAGGAATAAGAGGAGAATTAGGCCAATGGCAACATTCAATCATGGCTGATCTATCTCTCCCTCCTAACCCCATTCTCCTGCCTTCTCCCCATAACGTCTGACACCCGTACTAATCAAGACCCTGGTTGGCACGGACTCGCTGGGCCGAAGGGCCTGTTCCCGCACTGTATCTCTAAACTAAACTAAACTAAACTTATTGAAACATATAAGATTATAAGGGTTTAAGAAGGAACTGCAGATTCTGGAGAATCGAAGGTTACACAAAAAAGCTGGAGAAACTCAGCGGGTGCAGCAGCATTTATGGAGCGAAGGAAATAGGCAACGTTTCGGGACGAAACGTTGCCTATTTCCTTCGTTCCATAGATGCTGCTGCACCCGCTGAGTTTCTCCAGCTTTTTTGTGTAACCTAAGATTATAAGGGCTTGGACTAGAGGCAGCAAACATGTTCCCGATGTTGGGGGAGTCCAGAACCAGGGGCCACACACACAGTTTAAGAATAAGGGGTAAGCCATTTAGAACGGAGACGAGGAAACACTTTTTCTCACAGAGAGTTGTGAGTCTGTGGAATTCTCTGCCTCAGAGGGCGGTGGGGGCCGTTTCTCTGGATGTTTTCAAGAGAGGGCTAGATAGGGCTCTTAAAGATAGCGGAGTCAGGGGGTATGGGGAGAAGGCAGGAACGGGGTACTGATTGTGGATGATCAGCCATGTTCACATTGAATGGCGGTGCTGGCTCGAAGGGCCAAATGGCCTCTACTCCTGCACATATTGTCTACTGTCTATAAACTGGGTGCTGCCTCCCTCTACAGGCGGGAGGTCCACACTGTGCCCGGGGGCAGCGACCCAAGGCAGCGGTACTCACTTTTACAGGCGTTGGTGCTCTGGTCATCAGCTGGTCTCCAGGGCTGGTCATTGTAGAGGCTGGCACACTGCTCACAGTTGCTGCCCGCTGTGTGGTGCTGACAGACGCACTGCCCGTACACCTGAAATACAACAACAAACCTCTTACAAAGCAATAAAACCAAAAACACAGGAAGTTTGCACCCTGACTCAACTTTCTCCGACACAAAGGCAGGGGTTGAACCGATGTAGAAACTGCAGATACTGCGTTTATACCGAAGATAGATACAGAGTGCTGGAGTAACTCAGCGGGTCAGGCAGCATCTGTGGAGGCAGAGGATGGGTGATGTTTCGGGTCGGGACCCTTCTTCAGACCCTTCTTCAGACCCAAATCGTTGCCCACCCTTTGTCTCCAGAGATACTGCCAGACCCGCTGAGTTACTCTGGCAATTCTGTCTACATTTGGCATTGAACAGATGTTCGTTAATGTAAATCACATCTGCATGCCAGCCGAACACTTCAAAACCATCAGATATTGTTGGCATTTCTGGTACTCAAAGTAATAATTATTGTTGGCTTACAAAAGCTGACTAGGGGCATCATTATTAATAGAATCTCTGATCTGAGGTTTCTTGCTATCCCAGTGGCAATGTTCCTCTTCTGAAGAAGAGTCTCGACTAGTGCAGTCACCTATCTATGTTCCTAGCCCAGTTAGTTACTCCAGCACTCTGTGAAACGTCAGCTATCCATGTTCTCCACAGATGCTGCCTGACCCGCTGAGTTACTCCAGCACTCTGTGAAACGTCACCTATCTATGTTCTCCACAGATGCTGCCTGACCCGCTGAGTTACTCCAGCACTCTGTGAAACGTCACCTATCCATGTTCTCCACAGATGCTGCCTGACCCACTGAGTTACTCCAGCACTCTGTGAAACGTCACCTATCTATGTTCTCCACAGATGCTGCCTGACCCGCTGAGTTACTCCAGCACTCTGTGAAACGTCACCTATCCATGTTCTCCACAGATGCTGCCTGACCCACTGAGTTATGGTGCAGCAGCATCTATGGAGCTAAGGAAATAGACAACGTTTAGGGCCGAAACCCTTCTGGAAATAGGCAACGTTTCGGGCTGAAACCCTTCCGGGTTTCGGCCCGAAACGTTGCCTATTTCCTTAGCTCCATGTTCCCCACAGATGCTGCTGCACCCGCTGAGTTACTCCAGCACTCTGTGAAACGTCACCTATCCATGTTACCCACAGATGCTGCCTGACCCGCTGAGTTACTCCAGCACTCCTGTACTTTTCTATGTTCTACATTCCAACGTTGTGTTTCATTGCTGTGTGCAAGAAGGCATGGCAGAAATGCAAACTTTAGTCCAACTAACGCAAGGACAAACAGGCAGTTTGTTACTTGGATCCCAATAGTTTGATCGGAATGTGGAGAGGATGTTTCCACTAGTGGGAGAGTCTAGGACCAGAGGTCACAGCCTCAGAATTAAAGGATGTACCTATAAAAGGAGATGAGGAGGAATTTCTTCAGTCCGAGGGTGGTGAATCTGTGGAATTCTTTGCCACAGACGGCTGTGGAGGCCACAAGTCAGTGGATATTTTTAGGTGGTGATTGACAGAACTTGATTAGTGCGGGTGTCAGGGGTTATGGGGAGAAGGCAGGTGAATGGGGTTGGGAGGGAGAGATAGATCAGCCATGATTGGATGGTAGAGTAGACTTGATGGGCCGAATGGCCTAATTCTACTCCTAGAACTAATGAACATGATCGGACTTTGCTGGCTTTACCTTGCACTAAACATTATTCCCTCGTCATGTATCTGTACACTGTGGACGGCTCGATTGTAACCATGTACACTCTTTCCGCTGACTGGATAGCACGCAACAAAAGCTTTTCACTGTACCTCGCTACATGTGACACTAAACTAAACTGAATTGATGTACCCACTGTGTGAAAATGTTGCCGCTGAGTTCCCTAATATATCTCTCCCCTCTCATCTTGAACCTATGTCTTGTAATTCTTGATTTCCTGCTCTGGGTAAACGAGTCGGTGCATTCACCTTATCTTTACCCGAGATGATTTTCTACACCTCTATAAGATCGCCCGTTGGTTTTGCTGTTCTACCTCGGTAGATGTGACAATAAACCAAACTGTAAAGGGCCTGTCCCATGATGCGAGTTGACCCAAGAGCTCTCCCGAGTTTAAAAAAATCAAACTCGTGGCACTTCATCACGAGTATTTTATTACTCTTGCAAACTTTTCAACATGTTGAAAAAACTTTGAGTCTTCACATAGAAACATAGAAATTAGGTGCAGGAGTAGAGGCCATTCGGCCCTTCGAGCCTGCACCATTCGCCATTCAATATGATCATGGCTGATCATCCAACTCAGTATCCTGTACCTGCCTTCTCTCCAAACCCCCTGATCCCCTTAGCCACAAGGGCCACATCTAACTCCCTCTTAAATATAGCCAATGAACTGGCCTCAACTACCCTCTGCAGCAGAGAGTTCCAGAGATTCACCACTCTCTGTGTGAAAAAAGTTCTTCTCATCTCGGTTTTAAAGGATTTCCCCCTTATCCTTAAGCTGTGACCCCTTGTCCTGGACTTCCCTAAAATCGGGAACAATCTTCCTGCATCTAGCCTGTCCAACCCCTTAAGAATTTTGTAAGTTTCTATAAGATCCCCTCTCAATCTCCTAAATTCTAGAGAGTATAAACCAAGTCTATCCAGTCTTTCTTCATAAGACAGTCCTGACATCCCAGGAATTAGTCTGGTGAACCTACTCTGCATTCACGAGCTTACCACGTTACCCGAGTACCTGCCGTTAGCGTTACGGGCCGCTACGAGACGCCCACGAGCTCCGACGTACCCGCTACGTACATTCTGCGTACTTATCACGAGTTTGATTTTTTTTTAAAACTCGGGAGAGCTCTTGGGTGAACTGGCACGGTGGGACAGGCCCTTATGTGTAAGGTGTAACATGGATGTGAGGACGGGTTACTCACTGTTGGTCGCGGGCCACGAGGTGTCAGGATGGCGTTGCCAGCTGCAGCACAGCTGGATGCATGTCCGTTACAGAAACAGCTGCCCCGCACCTTCAGCTCATACACCGCGTAGAAGGTGTTGACGTTCTGCAGGTTTTGAGATGTCGGAGATTTGTACGGTTTGATAAAATTAATCCTTAGATTGGTAAACGCTGCTAAACCTAAACAGACAGAATGTTCCATTACAAACACAGCAAACACCATGTGATTCAGGTTAGATTTTGTAAAAAGTGATTTACTTTTGCCCATCCAAAAGTGATTTAACATTCCCCAAAATGTACAAAATGGGAAGAGTTCCTTTCACAGTGGAAGTTGCTGAGCCATGTATAAGGTCAAAGGAATGTCTTACTGTTGATCTTGTCATTCTTTGAAGCACTGAGGCCGTCGGCGAGACTGAGTGGATTAAATATAACCTGGAGATCGACACAGAGAGAGGAGATTCAGTTCAAATAACTCCTTGAGCTGAAATAAATCATTGCTGCTTCATCTTGCCCAGGAATGATTACAGAGAGTGGTGGACAATGCCCGGTCCATCACAGATAGTGACCCCCCCACAATCGAAGGTCCATCACACTACTGACCTCCCCACCATCGAAGGGATCTACAGCAGTCACTGCCTCATAAAGGCAGCCAGCATCGTCAGAGACTCACACCACCATGGCCACGCTCTCATCTCATCTCATCTAGTGGGAGAGTCTAGGACCACAGGTCAGAATTAAAGGGCGTTCCTTTCAGAAGGAGACGAGGAGGAATTTCTTTAGACAGAGGGCGGTGAATCTGTGGAATTCTTTGCCGCAGACGGCTGTGGAGGCCACAAGTCAGTGGATATTTTTAAGGCAGAGATTGATAGATTCTTGATTAGTGCGGGTGTCTGGGGTTACGGGGAGAAGGCAGGAGAATGGGGTTGAGAGGGAGAGATAGATTGAATGGCGGAGTAGACTTGATGGTACGAATGGCCTAATTCTGTTCCTGTCACTTATGACACGGTGTGTTCCCTCTCCAGGGACACGTGGACACGGATATAGGCGTGGAAGTGGGCTGGGCAGACACTGGAGGTGATGGGATGGGAGTGGGTTAGTGCGGAGGGTGGGGGATGGGAGAGGCTTGGACTGATGAAGGGCCTGGATAGAGTGGATGTGGAGAGGATGTTTCCACAGCTGGGAGAGTCTAGGACCAGAGGACACAGATGCGATCGAGGAGGAGGGCTGGAGCAGAGGGTGGGGGAGGTTCGGACTGTAATTGTGCGGGGGAAGAACGAATTGCTGTACACATCTGGCTTGGCAGCTGGAATCTCAAATTGGGTCGAATGCCCTCGTCTGGTCCTAATTGGTTTGGGTTTGGTGTAGGTTTTGTAAACTATGTCGAGCTGACCATTTAACATTTTGTAATGAGCTTCACGTCTGCCTTGGAGAGAGTTCCACCCCGACCAGTGAATTCAGAAGTTTGGTAACTTTATACCTGTCCATCGGACGGCTCTTGTGTGCGCAGTTGTGGCTGGCAGCGAAC
This sequence comes from Leucoraja erinaceus, assembly GCF_028641065.1. Classification (NCBI taxonomy): domain Eukaryota; kingdom Metazoa; phylum Chordata; class Chondrichthyes; order Rajiformes; family Rajidae; genus Leucoraja; species Leucoraja erinaceus. The sequence goes on along the minus strand of NC_073400.1, from coordinate 32,968,581 downwards.
GTCGGCAAGGTCCCGTGGGCGTCCGGTGGCGACGCCAGGGAAGGAGGCGGCGCAGTCGTCGGCGAGGTACAGGTACGGTTTCCACGTGCGGCCAAGGTCGTTCGAGCGTTCGATCATCATGGCTGCCGGCCGCGGCGACTGCCGGGAGACGAGGAACAGGGTCAGCGCACTAACACCAACAAAAACATTCCCGCTCAACACTGGTGTCACGTTTGGGCACATGGATAGGATGGCCAATCAGGCAACACTGGCCCAGCATGGGCAAGGTGGGCCGAAGGGCCTGTTTCCGTACCCCTACAGCTCTCTGAAGCTGTGACCCAAGATAAACAAAACTCATCATTGGGTATCAGCGAGTAGGTCCCGCCTTTGAGGGTGGAACAATAATGGTGACATTAATGTTCAAGAAGGAACTGCAGATGCTGGAGAATTGAAGGTAGACAAAATTGCTGGAGAAACTCAGCGGGTGCAGCAGCATCTATGGAGCGAAGGAAATAGGCAACGTTTCGGGACGAAACCCGGAAGGGTTTCGGCCCGAAACGTTGCCTATTTCCAAAAGGATTTCGGCCTGAAACGTTGCCTATTTCCAAAAGGATTTCGGCCCGAAACGTTGCCTATTTCCATCGCTCCATAGATGCTGCTGCACCCGCCGAGTTTCTCCAGCAATTTTGTCTACCTATGGCGACATTGATTGTGGGATTCATAACTATAGAGTCCTAGCATCATACGGCGTGGAAACAGGCCCTTCGGCCCAACTCGCCAATGCTGCCCAACATGCCCCATCTACACTGGTCCCACCTGCCCGCGTTTGGCCCACATCCCTCAAATCCTATCCATGTAGCTGTCCGAATCTCGTTTAAGTATTGTTGTACTACCAGCCTCAACTACCTCCTCTGGCAGCTCGTTCCGTACACCCACCACCCTCTGTGTGGAAACGCTGCCACTCAGGTTCCTATTCAATCTTTTCCCCTCTCAACTTGAACCAATGTCTTCTAATTCTAGATGCTGCCTGACCCGCTGAGTTACTCCAGCACTCTGTGAAACGTCACCTATCCATGTTCTCCACAGATGCTGCCTGACCCGCTGAGTTACTCCAGCACTCTGTGAAACGTCACCTATCCATGTTCTCCACAGATGCTGCCTGACCCACTGAGTTATGGTGCAGCAGCATCTATGGAGCTAAGGAAATAGGCAACATTTCGGGCCGAAATCCTTCTGGAAATAGGCAACGTTTCAGGACGAAACCCGGAAGGGTTTCGGCCCGAAACGTTGCCTATTTCCTTAGCTCCATAGATGCTGCCTGACCCCGCTGAGTTACTCCAGCACTCTGTGAAACGTCACCTATCCATGTTCCCCACAGATGATGCCTGACCCGCTGAGTTACTCCAGCACTCTGTGTCTTTTTTTTCGGAAACCAGCATCTGCAGTTCCTTGTGTCGGATTTTCAAAGCATGAATCTTACCTTGAATTGGAGCAGAATGTCGTGTAGTTGGAGCTTGCCACCCACATCCAGCTGAATAGACACTTGATCCTGGTCTTTAAACACACAGGCAGAGAAAGGAATTGGTCAGATTACATCCATCAAATATTTTCAAAATTTAGGAAGGAACTGCAGATGCAGGTTTAAACCGAAGACAGATACAAAATGCTGGAGTAACTCAGCGGGACAGGCAGCATCTCTGGAGCGAAGGTGAAGTTTCGGGTCGAGACCCTTCTTCAGACCTGACCCGAAACGTCACCCATTCCATTTCTCCAGAGATGCTGCCTGTCCCGCTGAGTTACTCCAGCATTTTGTGTCATTATATCTTCGGTTTAAACCAGCATCTGCATTTCCTTCCTAGACTCTAGAAGCGGCAAAGATGTCATTGTCTCCACCCAGTTTGTGGGCTCGGAACCCCTCCAGATTCAGGGGCAGTTTCTTCCCAGCGGTTATCAGGCAACTGAACCATCCCACCACAACTAGAGGGTCTAACTCAGTGGTTCCCAACGTGGGGTGTATGCCCCACAGGGGGGCAATTTGATTTTTAAGGGGGGCAATTGAGTGCGACTGAGGAGGTCTGGGTCCAAATTTTCGATTTTTATTTTTTTGGATTTTCCATCAGGTAAACATTTGTAGTTTATGTGTCAGATGTTATTTTGAGTAAATAATTTTTTTGGGTAAAAAAAGGTCTTTATTGTGTAGTTATTACATAATCACCGCAATGTTCTTTTGCAGCTTGTTTAAACCAAGGTATTGGCGTTTTAAGCTTCTTCAGCTGAAACGCAGTTCACTTTTTAAATGATAAGAATTATATATCACCACATGGGGGGGGGGCATCAGGATTTTAGAGGTGATTAGGTGGGGCATGGCCAAAAAACATTGGGAACCACTGGACTCTAACTAGTCCCGAGTTAGACCCTCAGAGTATGATTAATCAGACTTTACTGGATGGAGTTTGCATGTTCTCCCCGTGACCTGCGTGGGTTTTCTCCGAGATCTTCACTTTCCTCCCACACTCCAAAGACGTGCAGGTTTGAAGGTTATTTGGTGTATGTGTGAATTGTCCCCAGTGTGTGTAGGATGGTGTTAGTGTGCGGGGATGGGTGGGTCGGGGCGGACTCGATGGGCCGAAGGGCCTGTTTCCGCGCTGTATCTCTAAAGTAAAGCTGAAGGGCGGGCGGGTGATCTCACCGTTCTCCGATTGCCACCAGCTCCTCAGCGCGCCGGAGGGAACCACGTTGTAGATGCGGTGGCTGTTGGTGAAGTAGACGGGGTTGTATTCATTCCGTGAGTCACAGACACAACACTGCAGCAGCTCCTGTAGAACAACACAAAGCATGCACATCCATCACTGCACTGTTAAACACAAACACATGCTCCTTCCTGCACCCCATGTAACGCCCTGGTCCCGTAAATAAGCAGAGTGCTGGAGTAACTCAGCGGGTGCAGCAGCATCTATGGAGCTAAGGAAATAGGCAACTTTTCTATACGCCCAAAACGTTGCCTATTTCCAGAAGGATTTCGGCCCGAAAAGTTGCCTATTTCCTTAGCTCCATAGATGCTGCTGCACCATATCTCAGAGGGTCAGGCAGCATCTGTGGAGAACATGGATAGGTGACTTTTCACAGAGTGCTGGAGTAACTCAGCGGGTCAGGCAGCATCTGTGGAAGGACTGTGGCCCCTGGTTCCTGACACCGGGAACATGTTTCCCGACTCTAGCCTGTCCAATCCCTTAATAATCTTATATGTTTCAATGAGATCCCCTCTCATCCTCCTAACTCAGAGGGTCCAGAGTGTGGAGAACAAGGATAGGTGCCGTTCCACAGAGTCTGGATCAACATATGACGGTCAGGCAACATCTGTGGAAGGACTGTGGCCCCCTGACCCCGGAACATAACCGACTGGTTAATAACCTGCGATACCCTCTCCCTTCTAAAATAGCAAGCCCAGGATGTCCATTCTCAAATATTGGAGACCGCCATCCCGGGCACATGTTTGTAGGCATGCGGTACGTTGGGTCGAGCAAGGCCTGTTTCCTCAAATTTGGAGACCAAAACTGCGCATGTTTGTAGGCATAGGTACTTTGGGCCAAAGGGCCTGTGTCTGCTCAGTATGATTCTTTCACCTCGTGGCTCGATGGTTGCAGCTCTGAAAGAACTTTGACCAACTCTGGTTGCAACATTGAAATGGGCACAAAGTGACATT